>NC_052476.1:14966473-15266473 GCF_009730915.1 Dioscorea cayenensis subsp. rotundata | reverse complement strand
AAGCGGGAGAAGTGTCACTTTATGGTGCAAGAAGGCATTGTCTTTGGACATAAGATTTCCAAGGCAGGTATGGAGGTGGATAAGGTGAAGATTGAGATAATTGACAAGCTTCCTCCACCTACGAATGTAAAGGGGATCCGCAGTTTCTTGGGTTATGCAGGTTTTTAGAGAAGGTTTATTAAGGACTTTTCGAAAATCTCCCAGCCATTGACCAAACTTCTGGAGAAGGATACCCCTTTTGACTTTGAAACGCTATCATCGAATGCATTCAATGTGTTGAAAGAGAAGTTAGTGCAAACACCAATCGACAACACCAAAGTGGGATGAGCCGTTCGAGTAATGTGTGATGCTAGTGATTATGCGTTGGGGAGCGGTTTTTGGGTCGGAGAAGAAATAAGCAATTTCAACCCGATCTATTATGCTAGCAAAACTCTCACAAGTGCACAAAGAGAATTACACCACTCTTGAAAAGGAATTATTAGCGATGAGTGTATGCTTTTGATAAATTCAGACCATATATCATCCTATCTAATGTCACCGTGTTCACAGATCATTCTGCACTCCGTTATCTCATGAACAAAGGCGAGCTGGCCGAGATTGATTCGAGTGGATATTGTTGTTGCAAGAATTCGATATGGAAATCAAAAGATAAAAAGGGGGACAGAGAATGTGGTTGCCGACCATCTGTCGAGACTAGAAGGTTGTGAGGGGCAAGAACCGGTAAACAAGGAAATTAATGATTTTTTCCATGAAGAGCACTTGTATGCGGTACAGGAATTAGAATCGAAAGATGTTCCATGGTTCGCAGATTTTGTGAATTATCTATCAGGACGGGTACTGAAGGGGGGTCTAAGATTTCAGCAGAAGAAGAAATTTTTCAGTGACCTTAAGAACTTTTTCTGGGAAGATCCTTACTTGTTCCGTATTTGTGCAGATCAGGTGGTTCGAAGGTGCGTTTCTAGAGAGGAAGGTTGGAACATCATTGCGCATTGTCACTCAAGCCCAGTGCGGGGGCATTATGCTTCAAGTCGAACTGCAGAGAAGGTTTTAGCCGCTAGGTTCTATTGGCCAACCTTATTCCAAGATGTTCATCAGTTTGTTTTACGATGTGATAGTTGTCAAAGGGCTTAAAATTTATCGCGAAGGGACGAGATGCCTCAAAATCCCATGCAATTCTGCGAGGTATTTGATGTTTGGGGAATTGATTTTATGGGACCATTTCCAAAGTCCAATGGAAATCAATACATTCTGGTGGCAGTTGACTATGTTTCCAAGTGGGTGGAAGCCCAAGCTCTTCCAACTAATGATGCACGAACTGTGGTGAAGTTTTTGAAGAAGCTATTTACCCGCTTTGGAACTCCAAGGATCATTATCACCGATCGGGGAACCCATTTCTGTAATACACAAATGGCGAAAGTGTTAAAACGCTATGGGGTTCATCATCGTCTAGCTACTCCTTATCATCCGCAAACAAGTGGGCAAATGGAGGTCACAAATAGAGAGCTCAAGAGAATATTAACCAAATCAGTGGAACAAGGGAAACGAGACTGGTCCGAAAGATTGGATGACACACTTTGGGCTCATAGAACAGCATATAAAACTCCAATAGGGACCACTCCCTATAATTTAGTGTATGGAAAATCTTGTCATTTACCGGTAGAATTAGAGCACAAAGCATATTGGGCAATTAAAGTGATGAATTTCGATTTGCGCAAATCTGGAGAGCAACGAATGTTACATCTCAATGAGTTAGACGAATGGAGGATGAAGGCATATGAGAATGCAAGGATATACAAGGAGAGAATTCGGAAGTGGCATGACAAGCATATTAAGATGCCAAAGGACTTTAAAACAGGCGATCTGGTGTTACTGTTTAACTCTCGTCTACGTTTATTTCTGGGGAAACTCAAATCGAGGTGGTCTGGTCTGTATATCATAACCGAAGTTTCACCCCATGGAGCCATTGAGATTAACCATCCGGAGAAGGGCACATTCAAAGTGAATGGACATAGGCTGAAACCATACTATGGCGGAGAGATTTGCAGTGACAATAGAGAAGTATTCTTCCTCCATGAACCCCCATGAGGTAAGGCAAGGTACGTCAAGCTTAGTGACGTTAAATAAGCGCTTCTTGGGAGGCAACCCAAGTGTTTACTTTTCTCCATCTTTTCCCCAACTTGAGAGAGGGCTTCGGCTAGGGTATTCTTTTCTCCCGATTCTAGCCCTATTTAAAGCCGATTCTGCCCCGATTTTGGTATTCTTTTCTCCATCTTTTCCCCAACTTGAGAGAGGGCTTCGGCTAGGGTTTCGAGGGGTATTGGACAAAGTTTTGGAGGTGTTCTACTACTCCAACATTGTCATTCCTTAGGAAGAAGGTTGGTAGGGAAGCTTCCATCGAGGCGTATCCTATACCGGACGAGGGAATCCTTGGACGATGAGTAGAGGACTTTCCACAAGACCATCGACACGACTATTGAGGGGGTTTCTTTATGGATTCATTGCTTTTACATTCTATTTCTTTGATTGTACTTAGCCCCATGGAGAGCTAAACCCCTAGTGGGTACTCGGGTATTGTGAACCCTAGGATGTATTTGTTTCTTTGAATATCTTTGTTATGCTTTCAATAAATTGATGTTTATTGTGAGTTCCAACCTTGAATGCTTGATTGTATGAACATTTCCCCTAGAGTAACACTAGGGTTGAGAGTTCTTGTTCGTAACCTTGTGAGTGAGTGACACACCACGAGCGTTAGACAAAGCTAGGTTGGAGAGGGTTGAGAGGGTGAGTCGAGAGGTACAGGAGCGTCCCCTTTCCCCTCCGGCGTGATAGATTCTACCTCCGTTCCTCGAGTTCTTTGCGGCCATAATAGAGTGAATGGTCTAAGGGATGAACTTCCGCTGGGGCTTAGTTGCGCGTGCAACGGAGTGAAGCGTTGAGGTGATCTTAGTATATAGGGCTCAATTGTGGTTAGGGACCTTTCACCTGGACCAAAGGGTTAGGTCTATAATTAGGAAAAGATTTATCACTTGGAATCCTTAGAGCTCATTGCAACTCTATGCGAGTGCGAGGTGTTGAGATTGTTCAATTTCTCCTCCGGGACATGTATAGAGTTAGGCATAGTTGACCTTAGATTTGGCACTATGTAATTAAGGATTTCCACGACTCACCATTGCATTGATTAGGAAGCATAATAGAGGGTTCTTGCACTTGAAACAATTATCCTAGGTGGAGCATTATCCTGGTACCCCATCTTTATCGATTGCCTTACCCCCTTCTTTACTTTTGCTCTCTTACTTGTTGCTTTTATTGTTGAGAATTGAATCATTATCACACTCATTATCATTGATCTTTTACATAGCTAAGAATCGAATTAAGTATTTTTACTCCCTACTCCCTGTGGATTCGATACCCGCTCACCCGGGATTATTACTTCGACAAACCCGTGCACTTGCGGGATATACGCAAGGGGACCTTGTCACTTTTGCTTGTACTCAAGCAAAATAAAACACTGAAGCATAGAAGAAAGAAATAATGAAAGTGGTTAGCCTTTGGTTCACCAAAGCATGCAAGGAGAGCATTCTACAAGTAAGGGAAATTTCAACACTAAATACGAATAATCAATGCTCTAGCTAAAAACTTGAATAAAAAAGGACAACAAACCCGAAATCGTATAAGTGTGTGTAAACTCACTCAAGTCAAAACAAATTATACTCCTTAAAGTTCTAAGTATAAGGGACTTATTTATTTACACAAAGCGACAAAAACTAAAAAGATGGTAGTACCTTTACACATCCTCTAAGGTAGCCCTTTCCAAAGCGGCCGCTAAGGTGGCTTTCACACTTTCAAGGTGGTAGCTCTTTCTACTAAGGTGGTAACTTTCACTCATTCTATGAGATAGCTCTTTCTCTCATTAGGGCATAACTAGTATCTGACTTATGAGAGTAGCTCCATACTTCATAGGTGGTATCTTTTTCCATCCCCAAATGCACAACTAAACACTATATTTTTTTCTTTCTTTTATTTCCTTTTTCCATTTTTTTCAACAAAATAAAGACAAGAAACAAAACTAATTAGTCCCTTTAACATCGAACTTGAGTTTCCAAAAGAGTTTAATGAACAAGTAGTGCAACAAGTGTCAATCGGGCAAAAATTCCTAGAAATTTAAGAAAGAACTAAGAGCATGAGAACATTCAATGTTAAAAATTCTCCTAAAATCAAGAATACAATCATTGCAACTAAGGTGAACCGCCATTGGCTATGTGAGCATGCATGTCAATCAAAACTAATATAAAATACATGTGCACTATGAAACTCCCCCCCACACTTAAGTTGTACATTGTCCCCAATGTACACATTCAAGCTCACTAACAATGTAAAACAATCAAGAATATATGTGGGAGAAGCAATCAAAACAACACTCTCCTGACTCCTACTGTTGCATTTGCTGGAGCTAAATCGTTGAAAGTGATGTTCCAATGGGTTGTAAAGCACACAAGACCAAGTGCAAAAGCACCTTGGTCGTATCCATGACTAGTTCTCAATTCCCATACGGACAAGACCATCTACAGGCATACACAAGAGGGTTCAGTGAAGCTCAATAAAACAAAAACAACCCCAGTATATAAAAGATAAAACAATGAATACAACTCGAGACAAAGATAAGAGAAAATAAACTCAGAAGGAGAATCCTTTCCGAGTGTACAAGTCCAAAATATAATGCAAAAATAAAGAAATGAAAAGTGGAATCAAGTGTCGGTGTCACTTGGTGTCGGCTCTGCTGGTGCTGGATAATCAAAAGGTGCTGGTGGTCCGGGTGATGATGAGGCTGTGGAGCCGGAGATCGCCTAGTGAATAGCTGCTGTAACATGTTGATACGGGCCACCATTGCAGTATACTGTGCTAACTGTATCGCTCGAAACTCAGTGATCTATGACTGTAATATGCTCACAGCGCTCTCGAGCCTCTCAATATGATCATAGGCTCAGGAAGGAGTGAACGTGTGCACTGGATCCTCGATCTCCATCTGTGCAGAACCCTCCGATGAGCCTCCTCTGACCTCGGTTCTCTCGGTGGTATATGTAACCAAAATGTAAGCTCCCGGCCCATATTTGCGCACTAGTCCTATCATCCTGAGCGTATCAAGTCCAAGAGGGGTAGGAACAACTATATGTTCGGTCCCTCAGATAACATCCCCAAGGCTCATCCCCAGGATAAGTCTAGTGACGTAGGGCCAAGCAAATAATACTCCCACTCTTCCATTCTGGCCCTGGTGCCTTAGGAAATCCGCCACAACGTGCCCCAGGTGAATCGGCACAGTTCGGACCATGGAATATAAATAGAGTAACCCCTGCCAGTTCAAAACACCTATGTTGTCGGCTCGGCCATGCACAGATCTGCTAAGAACTGAGTGTAAATACCTGTAGCTCGTCTAGGACAAACATGTGGCCTTGGACACTCCCAATTTAAACTGCCTATGTGGAAATTTTCCACGGGTGTGGATTCTTACAGGGCAGTTCACAGGTCAAACGCACACCCCTGTGTCTTCTCGGGATGGAGAAGAAGCTCTTTGCAGAGATCCACACGGGCGTACGGAAATTACCCACTCTCGTGCGTTTATGGGAAAGTCATCCACACGGGCGAGTCCACGCCCCTGTGTCTTCTCGGGATAAATTTGTAAGTCTCTGCAGGAAAATGCACTCTCATGAAGAACTTCCACACGGGCGTGGACCATCACAAGGTCATTCACAGGGGCGAGTCCACGTAATTGTGTTCTCTCTGGATGAGCTCTGAAAGGAAATGCACGCCTGTGAGGAAATTCCACACGGACGTGTGTTTTTTCTGGACATTTCGAAAATACTGCAGGCTCTGCAGAAAATTCCTTAACATATAAATAAACTCAAGCCTACCTTATAAAGCAACTTTACCCAGAGAAAACAATGAAAATAAGCTCAAATAACCAAAATTCTCTGCCAAAACATAATGAAGCACACAATGACATCAAAAATCCACAAGAAAAAATCACAGTAAAAGCATTTGACAATCACGAAACAACACTCATGCATATTCATACAAACTCTAACTAAGAACTAGGAAAACAGTAAAAACTTGGGTTGCCTTCCAAGAAGCGCTTGTTTAATGTCACTAAGCTTGACGTACCTTGTCTTACCTCACGGGAGCTCATAGATGAAGGTTACCCTCTTACCCATTACTTGAAAGCATGATGAGCAAAGGCCCTTGAAGGTAGAGGGGTAGTTATCGGGCTTTGTACCGCCTAGCAAAGATTCATCCAACTTGTTCAGTTCGTACACATCCCCACCAGCCTTAGGGCATTTCCTGTGGCATCTCCTCGCCCGCTTCATCTTCTAGAGCACCTTCTTCATGATCCCCGGAGTAGATGGTACCTTCTCCTCTAGACCTAGTGCCATTACTTCGTCATTAACCTCATCTTGGTCTAGCAACCCCTCGTATATAGGTCTGGATTAAACATTTCCTGCCCATATTCATCAACTATCTGATTAGTAGTGTTGAGAAAATAAAGAGTATCATCAAAGTCACGAGAATACCGCATGGCTTCGGTGAAGTGGTATGTGAGCTTATCATCTCCAACCCTTAGTGTCAACCCCCCGCCGTCCATGTCAATCAATGCCTTGGAAGTGCACAAGAATAGCCTCCCAAGTATCAAAGGAACATCTACATCCTCATCGACATCCAATACTACAAAGTCTACAGGAAATATGTACTTGTCTTCCTTGACAAGAACGTCTTCATTGATGCCCCTCGAATGTCTCACTGTTCGGTCCGCCAATTGTAATGTCATCCGAGTGGGCCTAGGCTCTCCCAAGCTTAACTTCTTGAAGAAAATATATGGCATGATGTTGATACTAGCCCTAGAATCTGCCAATGCCATTTCTTCACCCAAATTGCCAATGTTGCACGGGATGATAAAGCTTCTTGGGTCTTTCTTCTTGTTTGGCATATTCTTTTGCAACACCGCCGAGCAAGATGCATCTAGAATCACGGAGGCACTCTCCTCCAATTTCCTTTTATTGGTAAAAAAATCTTTCAAGAACTTGGCATACCTAGGCATTTGGGATAATGCCTCAATAAAGGGAATGTTTATTTGTAGTTGACTAAACAGACCCATAAACTTATTGTATTACTCATCTACTTGGTCGTTCTTCAATTTAGAGGGATAAGGGATTCTTGGCTTGTACGGTAGGGGTGCCACTTCCTTCTCCTTGGTTGCTTCCTTCCCAACCTCTACGACCTCGGGTGCTTCAACATTGGTCTTCTCACTATTAGGTCTACCTTTAACTTCATGACCACTTCTCAAAGTGATCGCCTTCACTTGCTCTCTCGGATTAGTCTCGGTGTTGCTAGGTTGACTCCCTTGAGGTCTCTCTAATAGAGACTTCGTAATTTATCCCACTTAAATCTCTAGATTGTGCAATGAAGCGGTGTGTGTGTAAAGTGTAGCCTCGACCGATTAGAACCGTGTATCCGATGATTGCACAAATCTAGTCAAGGCCTTCTCTAGATCAATCATCCGGGTCTCCAAACCTGAAACTCGATTCTCCATGTTTGAGGCTTGTTGTTGTTGAAAACTCGGTGGTGCGGTGGCCTTTTATTGGCCTTGATTGTTCCATGAGAAATTAGGGTGGTTTCTCCAATCCGAACTGTAGGTATTGCTATAAGGATTGCCTTGGTTTCTCATTGTATTACACACATAATGAACTTGCTCAACGGAGGGTGTACCACCAACAGCTATCGGGCAATCAGAGGGGGCATGTCCTCCACCATATCCAGTACAAGTAGTCATGGCTGCCACTCTATTAGAAGTTAGAAGGTCTAACTTCTTACTTAATGATTCCACTTGGGCCGCCAAAGAAGTGACTGCATCTATTTCATGTAGTCCGGCCACTTTCTTCCTTTCGTGTGCATTCCACTAATAACTATTCATGGCCATGTCTTCCACTAATTGTCGGGCTTCTTCGGGGGTTTTACTCCTCATTGTTCCTTCTGCGGTGGCATCTATTAATTGCCTTGTACTTGAATTCAACCCATTATAGAAAGTCTGAATGATCATCCATTTGGGAAATCCGTGTTGTGGACATCTCTGCATAAGATCCTTGAAGCGCTCCCATGCCTCAAACAATGATTCCAATTCCATCTGCACAAATGTTGATATCTCATTGTGAAGCTTGTCCGACTTTCTCGGAGGAAAGTATCTTACAAGGAAAGCTTCGACCATCTAATTCCAAGTCGTGATGGATACTTTTGGCAAGGAATGAAGCCATTGCTTGGGACTTCCTTTGAGAGAAAATGGGAAAGCCCTCAATCTGATAGCATCATCAGATACACCATTGATCTTCAGCATGTCACAAACTTCTAAGAAGTTGTCTATGTGGTTGTTTGAATCCTCATCTGCCAAACCATTGAACTTTTCTCGATCGAATCATCTCGGATAAATGTCGGGCTTCATCTCAAAGTTTGAGTCAGATCGGGGATCACACAATACTCGATTGTGTGCCCAAAACTGAGGATCTAGCATAATCAGAAAGTGTTATCTATTGCTCATTCTGTTCTGCCATATTATCTGACCCTTGACCTTCTACTTCATCTCGGATTGACTATTCTTTTACATGTTCTTTCCCCCTTCTTCTAAGTGTTCGCTCAAGCTCAGGATCTCCTTCAACAATTTGTGAAGGGTTTCCTTAGGCCATAACCAGGAGTTGCAACCAAAAAGAAAAGAAAAATCAGAAAGATGATAGAACAAGAAAATGTGAAATAGAATGAATGATGAATAGCTAAGAAGCAAAGTGCAAAGTATCTCTAAACGCCTACTCCTCGACAACGGCACCAAAAACTTGACAATGCCCCTTGCGTGTTATCTGCAAGTGCATGGGTTTGTTGAGTAATAAATTCCCAGGTGAGTGGGGTATCATATCCACAGGGAGTAGGGAGTACAAATACATAAATTTCTATTTAACCAAGTAAAAATGAACAATGATTGTGTTGATAAGGTGTGGTGTAAAAAAAATAAAAGAAATAATAAAAAGAAGCATAAGTAGGTGAGAGATAAGGCAATTGATAGAAGTGGGGTACTTGGATACTGCTCCGCCTAAGATAATTGTTTCAAGTGCAAAACCAATTATTATGCTTCCTAAGTAATGCATAAATGAGTCTTGGAGATCCTAAGATACATGGTCCCAAATCTAAGGTCAACCATGACTAACTCTACACCAAGTCCCGGTAGAGAAACCGATCAATCTCAACACCTCGCACTGTGTACAGTTGCAAGACGCTCTAGGGATTCCACGTAATAAATCCTATTCCTAAGTGTAGACCTAACTCTTTGGTCCAGGCGGAAGGTCCCTAGTCACAATTAAGCCATAGGTGCTAAAATAACTTCAACGCTTCACTCTGTTGCCTTTGCAACTAAGCCCCAATGGAAGGTCATCCCTTAGCCTGTTCACTCTACTATGACCACAAAGAACTCTTGGAACATGGAGGTAGAGTAAGTAAAATCGAAGGGGAAAGGGGATGCTCCGCTATCTCTCGACTCACCTTCTCAACCCTCTCCAATCTAGCTTTGTCTAACCCTCATGGCGTATCACCCATCCACAAAGGTTACCAATATAGACTCTCAACCCTAGTATCACTCCAAGGAATAAATCATTCAACAAGCATTCTAGATTAGAAGTCAATTAAAACATCAATAAAGGAAAGCATAATAAAAGGTTTAAAGAAACAATAGCATCCTAGTATTCAGAAATCCAAGTACCCACTAGGGGGTTTAGCTCTCCATGGAGCTAGTTACAATCAACAATGAAATCAACTGTAAAAGTAAGTAATCCATAGAAAAACCCCCTCGGTGCTCTTATCGATGGTCTTATGGAGTAATTGAGTCTTCTCGAAGGGTTCCCTTGTCCGACCTAGGGCACACCTCTCCGGATCTATGCCAACGAAAGCTCCCCCAATAACCTTCTTCCACGTGAATTACGATATCAAATACTTCAAACAATTCCTAAGACATTCCAAAAGCCTCTCGAAACCCTAGCCAACAGCCTCCCAAATGATGAAAGAAAGTAGATGAGAAGAGGTGAAAAAGATCCCCAAAATTGGGCTGAATTGCGGATTAAATAGGATTGGAATCGTGCATCCACACGCCCCTATGGATGTTTCCCACGGGCCTGTGGAATTTACACATGAGCGTAGGGAATTTCCCCAAACCCATGTGGATTCTCTGGAAATCTCATTTTTGGCTGGCTGTGAACAGTACTGGTAGAGCAGTTGGCCAGAACACTCCCAATTTCACACTCTTCATTGAGGCAACATTAATGGGCACGCGTTTATGACGTACACGTCTTCTTCAATCAAAAGCTTTATTGGTGGAGATGTTATCATCAATGCACGAGTTGGGATATGCAAATGTGACTACCTTTGTGCCCCTCCAATCCATTGTAGTGACTTGAATTCATGGAGGTTGGTACACATTCACGTATCTTCGAGTCCCCATTGTGTCTTCGTGTTTGTTCCTTCCAATATTCCACCAAACAATGTGATTACAATCTGGTTTTGCCTTCTTTTCTCAATACTTAGCTTCACAGCCCTATTTGCATGAAAGTGACACAAATGCACAAGTATTAGCGCTAAACCTGATAAAA
The DNA here is from genome assembly GCF_009730915.1 of Dioscorea cayenensis subsp. rotundata. Lineage (NCBI taxonomy): Eukaryota > Viridiplantae > Streptophyta > Magnoliopsida > Dioscoreales > Dioscoreaceae > Dioscorea > Dioscorea cayenensis. The sequence goes on along the minus strand of NC_052476.1, from coordinate 15,255,806 downwards.
GTAATGCTCATCATAAGGAAAGAACACTTCACATTCTTATCACACAAGCACTTATCAGTCTTCCTCCTCCTCTGGTACCACCTCAGGAGCTACCACATCCCTAGCACCTACCGTGCCTACTAATGCACATCACCCAGCCTAGGAGTAAGACTTTTATGAATTTGAGTTTATGTTTTTGTATTTCATCTTGTTTTGTGACTTACTAGTTTGAACTCTTTTGTTAGCAAGGGCTTATTCCCTTCTAAACTTGTACTCCTTTTATTTTGTTAGTATGCATGTTTTCACCTTCTCGATTTAATTGAGTGTTGTGATCACCTTGCCTATTTTTGTAGGTACTTCAAGAACTAAGCCCCACCTCCTTTACCCATCGCTGGCTTTGTAGCCCATTAACTATGCTTGCACTGCAACTCTTCATCAACCAAATGGGGTAGTCTCTCTTTACCCTTCCCTTTCATGCTTATTTAATTATTATGAATTCTACACCATGTTCTGCTAATTAGTGTACATTGAGGGCAATGTACGACTCTAGGTGTGCGGATAGGTTATTTGCATGCTTAATTCACCTGTGATAGCTATGATTTATAGTTAGGAACCTCTTAGCTTGAATGAATGATAGTAATGAGTTGTAGTATTGTTTGTGCTATAAGGAAGTCATGTTTTTTCTCTAGTGCTTTCTTCACAACTTTGTTACAGAACTTCTGCCTTGATTTCCCCAACTAACCCACTGCTTTGATTTCTGTGTTAGATTGTTAAATTCATCCCTCAATGGTCTTGTAAGAGCTTTTGGTTCTTTTGTTCATTTTCCATTAGCACTAAGTAAAGTCTTGCATGAAGGAGCTCAATAGACATGTATATATTTGTCATCTTAAAAAAATAAAAAAATAAAAAAATAAAAAAATAAAAAATGTGTCTATGTCAGTATTCCTCGGCTTATTTAGCATGAATGCATCTATGCAGACTGTAATCAAGTAAGTCAGGTGGCTCTTGTGCCTAATCAGCATGTGTATTCTTCTGAAAGATTATAACATATTTTGTGTATTCTCCTGGGCTCTATCATCCATTAACATTGAATCTAAAGTGTTGACTGTGAACCAAAGGACTCTTGACTTACTAATGAGGGCGTCTTTAACATTTCTAACACCGATAGTCATTGAATGTGGTGTGAATAGGGAGAGCGAGGGAAAAAGCATACACACACTCATGAGGGAAGTACTCTACAGGAGTCATGACTATCTCTACTGAGTTGGTTATTGTACAACTCATTTTCTTGATTTCATTTCATCTGTGCTTGTGGGGTTCTTCACTTTTTCAGCCTGAGGTCGTACATTTAGCCGTTTATCCTCTTGAACATGTTTTTCATGTGTGTTTTCTTGGGGACAAGCAAATGCTTAGGTGTGGGGATGTTTGATAAACGCCTAAATGTACATATTTTATATGTATTTGACAACGTCCTTGTGTGTGACCCGCAAGTGCACGGGTTTGTCGAGTAATAAATTCTCAGGTGAGTGGGGTATCATATCCACTGGGAGTATTTGCACGGGTTTACAAATACTAACTAAAAACTAGAAAAACATTAAAAACTTGGGTTTCCCCCCAAGAAGCGCTTGTTTTACGTCACTTAGCTTGACATACCTCTTCCTTACATTATGGGGGCTTGAAAAGAGTGTCTTCCTTCCGACTAGACATTGCATAGCTACTTCATTTAAACCACAAATCTACTTGCCGGGGCGGAATATTTGTTGGAGAGTCCAACCATCTTACCTTTGGCCTCCAAGGAGACAATTTGGGTTGGGATTTGTCCAAGCTTAGCACAAGTGGGTCATTGGATGGCTTTAATCTTCTACCCACATCTTCTTCTAAACCCAAAATCTCTTTCTGGCAATTTATGAGTTGATCAATCCCAAAGAGAGATGCTTGTTCCATTACCTTAGGGTTTGCTTCTTCTTGTGTATTTTCAGCTTGAAAAGAGCATGACACTAGCAAATCCCCTTGAAAATTTTCTCGCTCACAAGCACAATCTTCATTCACATAATCCAAAATCTCAAAATACTATTCAACTTCTTTCTTTTCATTATCTGCATCAATGTACTCAATTTGCCCAACTTCTTCATTGTCGTTCACTGCCACATCATTTTCATAAGGCACTTGAATTGCTTGCTCAAATACTTGTTGTTCCTTAGATAGTGTGTCAAGTATCCCTCCAAATTGATGCACAAGGTTTCTAAAGGAAGCTTCATGACATCTAAATGTGTTCTCAATATTTTAGACACGGACATCAGTCGCTTCAATAAAATTAGCTAATAATTTTTGCAATTGAAGCGCATCCTCTCCAAGTAGCTCACCCTTTTGACATTCACCTTGAGGTGCTTCCCAATGTTGTCCATCATTATTCCATAATTGGTTTGGGTATCCCACTTCAATTGGATGATATGTGCTGTAACATGGATTGCTATGTTGTTGTGAAGTAACAATTCTATCAACTTTTTTACTCAGAGCTTCAACTTGAGAATATAGAGCAATGAGCTAATCAATCATCATTTAAGCTTCTTGCAAGAAAGAGTAAGACCTGACAAAAGAAAACAAATGAGAATGATGGAAGAAGAAGAAAGTGTGAAATAGAATGAATAATAAATAGCTAAAATAGCAAAGTGCAAAGTATCTCTAAACGCCTACTCCCCGAAAACGGCTCCAAAAACTTGACAACACCCCTTGCGTGTGACCCGCAAGTGCACGGGTTTCTTGAGTAATAAATTCCCAGGTGAGTGGGGTATCGTATCCACAAGGAGTAGGGAATAAAAATACTTAAGTTGATACTAAACAAATGATGATGAACAATGATTATGTTGATAAAGTGTCATGTAAGCAAGAATAAAAGAACAAGAAAGAGAAGCATAAATAAGTGAGAAGAAAGGCAATCGATATAAAGTTGGGTACTCGGATACTGTTCTGCCTAGAATAATCATTTCAAGTGCAAAACTAACTATTATGCTTCCTAAGTAATGCATTAATGAGTCATGGAGATCCTACAATACACGGTCCCAAATCTAAGGTCAACCGTGACTAACTATACACTATGTCCCGGCAGAGAAATCGACCAGTCTCAACACCTCACACTGTATAAAATTGCAAGAAACTCTATGGATTCCAAGTGATAAACCCTATTCCTATATGTAGATCTAACCCTTTGGTTTAGGCGAAAGAACCCTAGTCACAATTAAGCCCCAGGTGTTAAAGTCACTTCAACACTTAACTCTATTGCTCGCGTAACTAAGCCCCAGCGGAGTTCATCCCCTAACCCTTCACTCTATTATAACCGCAAAGAACTCTTGGAATGTAGAGGTAGGATAAATCACACCGGAGGGGAAAGGGGACGCTCTGTTACCTCTCGATTCACCCTCTCGACCCTCTCCAATCTTGCTTTGTCTAACTCTCATGGCGTGTCACTCATCCACAAAGATTACTAATATTAACCCTCAACTCTAGTGTCACTCTAAGGGAGAAATCATTCAACAAGCATTCAAGATTGGAACTCAATTAAAAGCATCAATTAAGGAAAGCATAATAAAAGGTTAATAAAACAAATACATCCTAGGGTTCACAAATCCATGAACCCACTAGGGGTTTAGCTCTCCATGGAGCGAGATACAATCAATCATAAAATCGGAAGTAAAAACAAATAGTCCATAGGAACACCCCCTCGATAGTCGTGTCGATGGTCTTGTGCAGTGGCCGCGCCTTCTTCAAAGGTCCCAATGTCAAGAGTAGGGCACACCTCGCCCGATCGGTGTCGACAAAAGCTCCACCAATAGTTATTTTCCAAGAGAATCACGGTGTCGAAGGCGTAGAACCCATCCAAAAGCCTTGAAAATACCTCTCTAAACCCTAGCCGCAAGCCACTCCAAAGTTAGAGAAAAGATGGAAAGAAGGATGCTGAAATCGGGCTGAATCATGGCTTTAAAAGGATTGGAATCGGGCATCTACACGAACGTGGGGAATTTCCACACGCCAGTGTGGATTCTTTGGAAATCTCATTTTTAGACGCCCATGAATAGTACTACTACGATAAATTGCTATAGTGTTTTGCTACAGTAACCTATTACAGTACCGCTCAGAAACACTCTCGAATCCATGTTTTTCATCAAGATAACATAGACGGCCACACGTTTAAGCCGTAGATCGCGTTGCTTCTTCAATAAATGATCTCATTGGTGAAGATCTTGCTATCAATGCACAAATCAGGATATTCGAAAGTGACTGCCTCTGTGCCCCTCAACATCATTGTACTCGGTTAAATACCTGGAGGTTGGCACACATTCTTGTATCTTGAGCCCGACTTGTGTATTCGCATTTGTTCTTTCCCATGATTTCATCAAATAGTGCATTCACGATCTGCTTTTGGCTTCTTTTCTTAATACATAGCTTCTCAACCCTACATGCGCAAAAGAACACAAATACACATGTATTAGCGCTAAACCTGATAAAATTAATGCTCATCGTAAGAAAAGAATACTTCATATTACTAATACACAAGCACTTATCAGTATTAATCTTGTATTATTTGTGTATATTTTAATGAATTGATGCGCGTTTAAGTCTAAATTGGTTATTTAGGTGTTGCAGGTCTTAAAACAGCCGAGCGAAACTTGAGAACACAATTAAGAGGAATTAGACACCAAAAACGTGTTTTCAGGGTTTTGGCACTGTAGCAAGCTACTATAGCACTACTGTAGATGAGTTACTGTTTTCCTTACTATAGATGTGTCACTATAGTAGCTACTGTAGCAAAATTTCTGTAGCTAAATTACTATAGCACTGACGTGTTTTCTTGGCAAAAAGATAGTGAGCTTCATGGGCATCCATGCGCCCGCATAGATCCTGTATGGACCTGATGGGATATATATTGGGTTGATTTTCTAGGACAAAGGGGTTAAGGTTTTTGGAGATGCTTTTTGAAGAAGAAAACTTGGGGAGTTCTTGTAGCCGACTTCTAAAAGCTTTGAGGAGGCAAGATCACACATTTTGGAGAAGGGGAATCAAAGTGAGAAGCTTGGTTTGGCTAGATCTTCATTGATCTCTTGTTTGGGAGCTCATAGATGGCGAGGGAAGCAACCCTCGAACACGGCGTCCGTGGAAGCTTTCCACCCCATTCGGCTTGTCATCTCACTTTATTTGTTTGAGGGAGTTTTCTTATACCATTTGTAGTTGTTTTCATGACCTTAATGTTTGTGTTTGTTTGTATGGACGAGTAGACCCCAAGGTCACCTAATGCCAGTGAACCTTGGGGTAAACTTGTGTATTTGGATAATTTAATTATGTTTATTGTAATTGTTGCGTTTGTTGATTTATCCTTGATGGATTTGATGTGTTGTTTACATGAGAACTCTGTAAAGCAACTCCTAGGTTGTACTTGGTAGCGTGACCATCGCCCTTGTACTAGACACACCAAGTTTGGAAGGGATTCATGTACAAATACGCTGTGACCATCGGGTATTTTGTACCCCTCTATCATTAGGGTTAGGCCTAGTTGCGTTCCGGCCCTAATTTTAGATTTTCCCATTATTAATGCAATCGTATGAGGATTTGATCAGAAGAAATTCTGTATCAATACTTGTATGAAATTAGGTGTCAATTGCCGTGACCATTGGGTTGATCTATTTTAGGAAGTCTCTTGGTCCAAACCTCTAATTGGATGACATTCTTAGCATTCTTTGCACATTAGTAGCCCTTAGGGAATCTGCATCCCTGACCATTTCATTCCCCTGATTTTATACCCTTACCTTGTTTTAGACTCCACTTGTAGTTCTTTCATTTTAATTAATAGTCTAGAGCATCCCTTCGAATTTGTTCACTAGACAATACGCAAAGTGGAAGTAAGGGTAGATCCTTGGTATAGAGCCAGCCGATTCATCTTAGTCATATACTAGCAAAGTACTTGATGCATCAGGGGCAGTATATCAGGGATCGGGTTGATCTTCTCAGGTCCATACTTCCTCTTTGGCTAGGTTTTTGGATGGGTTTACAGCCTTCGACATTGTGTTTCCTTCGGAAAAGAGTTATTGGTGGAGCTTTTGTCAGCAATGATCCGGCGAGGTATGCCCTAGGCTTGACGGGGGGACCTTTAAAGAAGACACGACCACTCCACAAGACAATCGACATGAACACCATGGGGGTTTTATTCATTTATTGCATATTTTTACTTTTGATTTCATTATTAATTGTATTTTGGTCCATGGAGAGTTAAATCCCTAGTGGGTACTTGGACTTGTAAGCCCTAGGATAATGTTGTTTATTTTACCTTTTATTATGCTATCTTTAATTACTATTTTAATTGAAAACCAATCTTAAATGCTTGTTGAGTTGATTTTCCCTTAGAGTGACACTAGGGTTGAGAATCCATTTTAGTAATCCTTGTGGATGAGTGACACACCATGAGGGTTAGACAATGCTAGATTGGAGAGGGTCGAGAGGGTGAGTCGAGAGAGAGTGGAGTGACACACCATGAGGGTTAGATAATGCTAGATTGAAGTGCTAAGAGACGAACTCTGCTGGGGCTTAGTTGCGTTAGCAACCGAATGAAGTGTTGAAGTAATCCTTAGTATCTGGGGCTTAATTATGACTAGGGCTCTTTTGCCTGGACCAAAGGGTTAGTTCTATTTTAGGGAATAAGGTTTATCACTTGGAATCCCTAGAGCCTAAAGCAACCTAGCATAGTGTGAGGTATCGAGACTAAGAGATTTCTCCACCGGGGCATAGTGTAGGGTCAATCACGGTTGACCTTATGTTTTGGGACCATGTGTTTAAGGATCTCCATGACTCATTATACATTCATTAAGAAGCATAATGATTGGTATTACACTTGAAACAACAGTCCTAGGGTGAGCAAAGTCTAGGTGCCCCATTTATCGTTGATTGCCTATCCTATCTTTTATTTGCGCCTTCCTCTTCTTTTCTTATTTTTATTTGCATTGATTCTTATTCACATCACTATTAATTCATCCTCATTCTAGTTAAATAGCAATCTTTGTGTTTCTGATCACTATTTCCTTAGGATTTGACTACCCACTTACTAGGTATTATTACTTCGACAAACCAATGCACTTGCGGTACACACGCAAAAAGGGCATTGTCATGTACTTAGAACTTTGAGGAGTACACGTCAGGTTAACTTGAGTGAGTTTACACACACTTAGACAATATTGGGTTTGTTGTCCTTTTTAATTCGAGTTTTTAGCTAGAGCATTGATTTTTCTTATTCGGTGTTAAAATTTTCCCTTACTTGTAGAATGCTTACCTTGCGTGCTTTTGGTGAACCTAAGGCGAAGAACTTTCAATTTTTCCTTCTTCTATGCTTTAATGTTTTATTTTTTCTTAAGGACAAGCAAAAGCTTAAGTGTGGGGATTTTGATAAGTGCTTGTGTATAAGTAATATGAAGTATTCTTTTCTTACATTGAGCATTATTTTTCTCAGATTTTATCGCTTATGCATGTGTATTTGTGTTCTTTTGTGCATTTAGGGTTGTGGAGACAAGTATGAAAGAAAGAAACCAAAAGTAGATCATGGACACAATTTATTGATGAAATCTTGGAGTGAACAAACGTGAAGACACAAGTTGTGCGTGAAGACATGTGAGTGTGCCAACCTCCGTTGTGCTCAAGTGAACATGAAAATTGGAGGGGCACAAAGGCAATCATGCTCATGTGTTCTAACTTGTACAACACTAGCAAGACCTTTGTCAATGTGACATTTATTGAAGACGCAACGTGATCTACCACATAAATGTGTGCCCCTTCATGTGGCCTCAATGAAAAGTGTGGATTATGGAACATGTTGGTGAAGTATTGCAATAATTTGCTGTAGGAAATCACTATAGCAAAGTAATGCAGTAGTTACTGTTCATAGCTCGCAGAAAACTAAATTTCTAGAAATTCACACAGGTGTGAGGAAATTCCACACAGCCGTGTTGATGCCCGATTCCAGCCCTATTTAAGTCTCGATTTTAGCCATTTTAAGGGATATTTGGCCCATCTTTTTCTCATCTTTGGATGCGCTAACGGCTACAGTTCCGAGAGGCTTTGGCAAGACTTTTGGAGTGGTTCTACAACTTTCAACACTGCGTTCCTTCGGAACATAGTTATTGGGGGAGCTTTCGTCGGTATCGATTTGGTGAGGTGTGCCCTAGGCTTGATGAGGGAACCTTTGGAGAAGATGAGACTACTACATAAGACCATCGATACGGACTACAAGGGGCTTTTACTTATGGATTGCATGTTTTTACTTTCAATTTCATTATTGATTGTACCTTGCTCCACGGAGAGCTAAATTCCTAATGGGTGCTTGGACTTGTAAACCCTAGCACAATTTTGTTCATTGACCTTTTATTATATTTTCTTTAATTGATGTTGTAATTGAGTTCCAATCTTGAATGCTTGTTGAAGTGATTTTCAGTAAGGTGACACTAGGGTTGGGAATCCATCTTGGTAATCGTTGTGGATGAGTCACACACCATGAGGGTTAGATAAAACTATATTGGAAAGGGTTGAGAGGGTAAGTCGAGAGGTAGAGGAACATCCACTTTCCCTTCCGGTGTGATTTATCCTACCTCCTTATTCCAAGAGTTCTTTGCACTAACAATAGAGTGAAGTACTAAGAGAGGAACTCTACTGGGGCTTAGTTGCGCAAGCGACAGAGTGAAGCGTTGCAGTAATCCTTAGTGTCGGGGCTTAATTAAGACTAGGGTTCTTTTTCCTGGACCAAACGGTTAGATCTAGATTAGGGAATAGGGTTTATCACTTGAAGTCCCTAGAGCTTTAAGCAGGCTTGCACAGTGTGAGGTGTTGAGATTGAGTGATTTCTTCACCAGGGCATGGTGTAGGGTTAGTCACGGTTGACCTTAGGTTTGGGACCATGTGTTTAAGGATTTCCATGAGTCATTAGACATTAGTTGGGAGACATAAAGATTGGTCTTGCACTTGAAGTAATAGTCCTAGGGTGAGCCATGTCCAGGTATTCCACTTGCTATAGATTGCCTTTCCTCTCATTTTATTGCGTCTCATTTTCTTCTTTTCTTTATATCTTTTTCACATTGATATTGTTCACACCACCTTGGAATCATCGTCATTCTAGTTAAATAGCAATTCTAGTATTTCTGATCACTATTCCCTGTGGATACGACTACCCACTAAGCAGGGTAATTATTACTTTGACAACCCATGCACTTGCGGTACACACGCAAAGGGTGTGTCAATATCTTTGTGTTAATGTTTTCGGAGTCCATTAATGTAACATGTTGTAGATGAAGACCATTTTATCGACATAATTTATTACCATTGTCATGAACAAGCATTACTTTCTACCAGTTTTGAATAAAGAAAAAAAAAGGAATACTTTTATTATTCCTTGATGAAAGTCTTATATATAACAAGAATGAAACAACTATGGTAAGTTCTCTTTTGAAGTGTAAGATATTATTGTTAGCAACTTACAATTATAATATTGATGCATGTTATCCTCAAAATTTGATTTACTTGATCATTTCTTGTGCTTGACTCTAGATGTCACAAGCAATTACTTATTCTTTCTTGACTAGATATGACAAACATAAACAAAACATAGATTTTGCAAATTACTTAGTTTTCATTATTGACACGCGTCCGAATATGCGTGTAAACCGCAAGTGCATGGGTGTCGAAGTAATAATTACCCCGGTGAGTGGGTAGTCGAATCCACAGGGAGCAGGGGCTACTAGTACTAACTTCTTCTCCGCTTTCTAACCTAATGATAAATGGAAAGGTGTGGTGATCTAATGTGCGAAGAAATGAATACTTTGGAGACGAATATGCAAGGGGTTAAATGGATGGAGATCTCAATCGAGTAAAAAGTGGGGTATTCGGGCAATGCTCCCTTAGGATTCGGTATTAGGTACCGAATAAGCAAAAGTGTTTCTATGATGAGTAAGTTAAGTCGTGGAAATCCAAATATAATCGGATCCGACCTCCCGATCACCGATACTAGTCCCCTACGAGGTCCCGGTGGAGAAATCGCTCAATCTCAACACCTCACACCACATATGACTGCAAAGCACTCTAGGGATTCCAAGAGGTGTATCCGATTCCTAAAGATTGATCCAACCCTAATTCCCGGTGAAGGATCCTAACCCCCTACAAGGTCCCGGCGGAGAAATCTCCGAATCTCACTCCTCACACCAAATATAGTTGCATAGAGCTTAGGGAACGGAGATAGAATACACTCAATCGGAAGGGAGAGGGGACACTCCACTATCTCATGACTCACCCTCTCAACCCTCTTTAATCTTGAAGTTCTAACTCTAATGGAGACCTCTCTCACATCAAAGTAACAAATCATGCAAATCCAATCAACCACAAGGATTAATTAAACAAGCAAGCAATGAGAAATACAAGATTAAAACTTAATCAAACTCGGATTAAATAGAAACACTAAGCAAATCCACAAAAGATGAGAACCCTAGGATTCACAAGCCCAAATACCCTCTAGGGGTTTAGCTCTCCATGGAGCAACATACAAAACACACCATCAATGAATGAAAGTACATTAAAACCATAGAAATAAACCCCCTTATATATGAACTGATGGCCTTGATGGAGAGCTTCGATGTCTTGAAGGACCCACTTCGAAGCTAGGTTCACCGGTGGCTTCCTTGATGCTATGATGGAGGAGGAATCGATCAAAGTTGGTGACGAAGCGCCTCCAAAGCCGCAAAGGCCTCCTCTCCAAACCCTAGCCGTCTCACCCCTCAATAGCCGCACAAAAGATCAGAAAGAATAGGGCAAAACGGCAATCTATAGGCCTTAGATCGCGTCTGTCACGTGCCCTCACGCGCCCGTGTGGATTTTCCACGCGCCCGCGTGGGCTGCAGGAATTTCCAGGCGGGCTCGCGAAATTTCCACAAAACACGATCCAAATACTCTTCTCTTGAGGCCACATGTCCGGGCACATGTCCATGTGGTAGGCTATAAAACTTTTCTTCATCGCCGTATATTTGACAGATCTTGCAATCTTCACAAAGAGAAGGAACATGAAGATGTGGCTGCCTTTGTGCCCTTCCAACTAGTGAATTGACTTGAATCTTCTTGGAAGTTGGCACACATCTCCATGTTTATGAATTCCTCTCGTTTCTTGGTCCTTGAATTGAACAAGAACTCCCAACATTGTGTCTTTATAGCCCATCTTTGCTTCCTTTTTACTCTTCAAGGTATTCACAACCTATATGCATAAAAGAACACCAAATACACAATATGAGACATAAACCATAGTAAAAATGATGCTCAATGCATGTAAAACATATATAAAAATGTGTCTACTCAAGCACTTATCAAACTCCCCCACACTTAAGTCTTTGCTTGTCCTCAAGAAAAATTAAACATTAAACTCATGGAAAGAAAAGAGAAGTGCTTGGCTTTAGGTTCACCAAAAGAGTATAAGAATAAAATTTTACATACATGGAGAAAGTCAAAACACTAGACTTAACAATCAATGCTCTAGCAAACAATCCAATCAAAAATAAATGTGATAAAATCCGAATGCGTGTGTGTGTGTAAAACTCAACTCATGTCAACACTATGTCCACTACCAAGTTCTTACTAACATGGGACTTATTTATAAACACAAAGAATAGGTAGTAGCTTCACACAACCTCCAAGGTAGATCTTTCCCAAGATGCCTCCCGAGTGGCTTTCACACTTTAGAGGTGGTAGCTCTCTCTACCAAGGATGGTAGCTTTCACACATCCCATGACATAGCTCTTTCTCTCATTAGGGCATAACAATTATCCGACTTATGAGAGTAGCTACATACATCATGGGTGGTAGCTCTTTCCATCACCTATGTACAAACAATTTCCAATTTTTTTTTTTCAAATTGTTCTGATTTTTTTTTTCAAATAAAAACTAGCACACTAAAATCCCAAACATAATGAACTAGAGTCTTCATAGGTCTAATGAGCGAGAAAAGTGCATAAAGAGCAATCGGACAAAAATATTCAATAAAATTGGATTCAAACTAGAGCATGATAGAATCCATGTTTATAACCCCCAAAAACTAAGAATTAAACTCTTAACTCTAAGGTGAACCATCATTGGCAACAAGAGCATGCTCATGAAAACACAAGTTAAAGCCATGTATAAGGTGAACCCTCCCCCACATTTAAGATGTACATTGTCCTCAATATATGCATGCAAGCACAATAAAATAATAACAATGGAAGCATAATGTGTGTGGGAATGCAATTAAAATAGGACTCCCCTGAACTCCTCATTCTTCTTTTGTGGAAGCCTAACTCATGGGTGTATGTGTTCATCGGGTTGTGAAGCTCACACGACCATGTAACAATATCACATGATCATGTCTATGACTAAAACACCATGAACATCACTCTCAAGGCCATCTGCACATAGACAAGGGGTTCATTGAAGCTAAACAAAATAGAAAAGATGTATGAGTTCTTATAAGTAAACACATGAAGCACAAACACACACAAACAAAACAAAACACAAAGTTAACTAAAGTCTAAAAAAAATAAAATAAAATAAAGAAAAACTAAAAATGAAAACAAAAGTAAAGAAAACTAAAGAATCATGAGTGGGACGCCTCAAGCATCGACGTCATCTTTTGGTGTTGCCGGTGTGTCAAAAGAATGTTCCCATCCAAGGTTAATCGTATACGATCAAAGCTTTTCGGTCCTTGGTGGCATACCTGCAAGAAAACTGCCAAAGAAATGCAAATATACATGAAATGGCAAGCTGCAGAAATCCACACGGGCACGTGGAGAATCCACGCGCCCGTGTGGCCAATTTTTGGCCTAAAAGCAGCCCACACGGCCGCGTGAAAAATCCACGCGCCCGCGTGGATCCACGCGCCCGTGTGGATTTTCCACCCGCCCGATTATGCAATTCATAGAATAAATTTTGAATGAGGAGAAGTTATACCTACCACATGCCGATGGTCTCTTTTATGGTTGCCGTATGCATTGAAGATCATTTTGGATAGAATAAATGATTTCAAAGTTAATGAAAATTAGTCCATTACCAAACGATCCTATAAACCACCATGGAATGAACATGAGAAGCAATAACCAGATAATCTCAAAGAGCAAGCAACATATGGAAGGAAAGATGGGGCAACAAGTGGAAGTATTACAAATTTGTCCTTAGGGTCTAAAAAAGGTCAAATTGTAGAATCAACCAAAAGAGCCAAACCTTATCGTGTACTAGAGGTAACTATGGAAAGGCAATCGATATGTGGCACTTAAGATATAAGTGTAATCATGCTTCTTATATTTTGAAACAACACTAACAAAATAGTTTTTACTTATTGAATATGTTTATCTCAACACTGAGTACTTATTATTGTAGTTAACTTCTCATAATAAAAAAATTGTGTGTAGCTTTACCAACAATAGTTAATTTTTAGAAAAAAGTATTTATATTTGAGTGACATAGTTAATTAGATTAGTTTGTTTTAATTGTTCATAGGAAGTATTTATCATTATACAAAAGCATTTACATTTCTTTCATTTGCCTAATTTATTAACATTCTATTCGTTACCCATATCAAATCTTATTTTTAGGCGCGAGGGATTATTTTTAGCTTTAAGGGTTTAGTTTAATCCTTGACATTGTGTTCATAATATTCTCATACATTTGCCTTGTGTGGTTGCTTCTACTTAATTGAATGTTGCATTTGTGTTCATTTCAGAGGCAAAGGGCTTATAAATAGATTTTCACATAGAAAGTCCAACAAAAAATACATAAGTACTACACTTATTCAAAAAATTCAATCTGCTACCATAGCTTTACATGTTTTACTATTATAACTTGCCTAATTATGACACTCGCTACAATGAAGTGTTTTGGAGTTGAAAGTTGGAGAATTTTTCTTTCTTTGTTAAAGGTAGTCGTAGATGAAGTTCTCAAAAGTTATATATGGGTTTGTCATGGTCATGAATTGGAAATGCTAGATTCTCATATGTCTGGTAAGCCATGTGTGCACATTTGTGTTAGTTGGCAATACTACAACATTTGCATGTTTGTAAGGAAGACAGTAAACCTCCTAGCAATATTATGATCACTTGATCCATGTACACACCATTGACAGCCATTTTTAGCACATGCAATTGTAACCCTTTGCTTATCATTCTTCAAGAAGTTGAAATTAAAATTGGACTTGATCGCTAAGTTCCATAGTACTTCCTTGAAATTTGGAACATCCTAAAAGCCTTGCCCTACTTACTACTTTAGAGGAATTAGAACATTTAAACTAGTATTAGGCAAAATGCCTTTAACAATATTGTAGGGTCCGAATTAAATGTAAACATTATGGAACCCTAAATCATTGTTAATTTAGACAAAAAATAATTAATAGGAAAACGAAAATTAACCGTCAAAGTTGAATGCTTTAATAAAAAAAAAATAAAAAATAACATAAATTTACAAACAAACTAACTTAGGTGGCATTTGTTTAGTGGTATTTAAAGTAACTTCTAACTTCAGGTACCTCACTTTATAAATAGCTTGTTTGGTTAGAATGATTTCGAAACATAACACTAGCTTTTATTACTTTGACTGATGTACTTATCCTTATGCCCAAAATAGGCATAACTCTAAACCCCATTATATGGTAACTCACTCAAGTCTTACTTCACAATTGCATAAGGCCTGGTAATGAGCTCTTTGGGAGGCATAGTGAACCCAATGCTCTATCCCTCTTTATCAAAGGCCTATTGATTATCCTGCTTATCCATATGTCAATTTCTCTATTTTACATTGCCTCCTCTATTCATAGAGGAAAGTTGATGAGTGCATTTTATATCATACTTTGCATACCTCTAATGCACTCTTTTGCTTGTTCTTTAGCATCTTTTGTTTATGAATGATGCTATTTTGGGTATGTTTGTCTTTATTGCAGGCTTTTAGAGCTCAAACCATATAAGGAGTGAAATCAGGGACAAAATCAGTCGACGAAGATAATTTCTCTAAGTGTCAAAGGCAAGCATGGGCAGAGCACGGTCGTGCTATCTCCCCATGATTTTCTCTAGATGGAAACTCCTCTACTCTTTAGCGGAAGCAAGAGCGAAGCATGGGGATGCAATTTTGCCTTGATTATCTCTGGATGGGAGTTGCTTGTGCTTTTAGGGGAAGCATGATCTGCGTGCTCCATTCATTAGCATGCTTAAGCTGAGCACTGGGGAGCATGATCATGCTCTCCCCATGATTTTCCCTTGATACACATAGCCCTTTTTTGCTCAGAAGTTCCAAGATTAGCATGGTTTGAGCACGACCGTGCTCAGACCTTGTTAAGCCCAAAAAGTCCTTTTTATCTCTCAGATTTATGGTTTGAATACAACTTTTTGGGCTTAACATGGTCTGAGCACGGTTTTGCTCAGACCGTATTAAGCCCCAAACATGACATACCGCCAACTGAAGTAATGCCAAACCCCATCTCAACCCTGGATCATCGTAAGACTAACCTATTACCAGTACAAAATCACTATAACAACATGGAAGAGTATAATAATCCATAACGAATTTCCTATACATAAACATCATGACAATATGGAGATATGGGGAAATAGGAGATCACAATATGAGATACATGATTATAATATAAAACCAAATCCTAAGTATGGTTTCTCATACAACACTTAGACAAAACCAAATACTAGGGTTTCCAAGGTAGGGAAATGAGTACAAATAAGTTAATGAAATACCTTAATGGATCCCACTTAATACATGCCATGGACTAGAAATAAACATACACAATACTCAGAGTAAATGCACCAAAACTAGACTCTTCCCAAGCACTACGTATCCGCACCTCTACGCTGTGCTTTAATCTTGGGAGACAAAAGAAGGGGTGAGTAACTAGGTTACTCAGTGAGGGGATTAGCACGGATCTATAAAGTTATACATTTCAAAAATATAGGTAATATATCAATAATAATATTTTAAAAGTTTACCACTACACAGAAATGTGAAAATACTAAGTGTAGAGTAAAGTTGATGTTTGCAAAGAATAATGTACATCAATGATAGAATTTTACAACATAAGTTGGTTCAAAACAAGGTTTCAGTTTGATAAACATCATTTCTTTTCAACAATTCACAAAATCAATGTTTTATGGAAATGAAACATGTTAAAAACCATCAATGTGATAGACAGCCCCAAGAAACCCTCCATCACTAACCATGGGCGCAGTTAGGTCTAGAGCCTCCAAGATACCCGTCCTTGGCATTGGCCATTGGGGAACCAGTGTGGTGCCCTCGGGCTCCCAACCTTGCACACCTTTCAGGTTCTCTACGCTCCTCCTTAATGGG
This sequence comes from Dioscorea cayenensis subsp. rotundata, assembly GCF_009730915.1. Classification (NCBI taxonomy): domain Eukaryota; kingdom Viridiplantae; phylum Streptophyta; class Magnoliopsida; order Dioscoreales; family Dioscoreaceae; genus Dioscorea; species Dioscorea cayenensis. The sequence goes on along the minus strand of NC_052476.1, from coordinate 15,239,456 downwards.
TGGTACCTCAATTAAGTTCTCTATGCCATAGCAAGAAGGATGACCCATGGATACTCTCTCTCTCTCTCTCTCTTACTGCAGAAAGTACTTGATTGGGATCCCCCGATGTCACCATCAAAACCAATAACCATAATACTACTAGTAGGCCCAGTGTAAAATCATCACAATGTATAGAAATCTCATCATGATTTCACAATTCTCACATGAGCAACCCCCACTACAAGAGTGATTAATTCAAACATATCAACTCAAATGAATGTCATTTCATCATGAAACAATACCTTTTTTCTCTAAGAAAACATCATTTGCAAATAATACTTGAATATACACTTCAAGAACAAAGTTCTCAAAGATAAGTAATACATACTTGCAAACATTTTAATAAACTCATTTAAGATAAAAATGATGATTTCAAGAGTCATGACTAATATTAAAGAAGTTTTAACAATATAAAGTATCTTTCAAAGGAAATAAAAACCAAATATAGTAAAACATACATGATATTATAGTCCATGAAATTAACAATCCCACTCACAAACTTGATGAGTCAACCCAACTCCGGTGTTAATTCTCCACCTATCCATTACCCTTGGCAGATGTCTCACCTTCTAAAACAATCCAAGCAAAACAATGCATTAAAGCAAAAGAACAATCAACATAAGTATAAGGAAAACTACTGAAGATGGAAAACATGCGTCTAGAGTTTACTAAGCACTTCCTCTAAATAATCCTACAAGAATCAATCTCTCCCAACACTCAATGGCAACAAAAATGGCAATGAAAATCTAAGTTGGTTCTATGCTAAAGTAACCCTAGTTTGGCAGATGAAGAGATCTCCCTTAATCTTTACCAAACAGGAAGAGATACAACCATACAAGTTTTCCATACTCCAATCTCATACAAACACTGAGATTCCCCACCATTTCCACCCAAAGAAACTATTAAAATGGAAGAAAGAAGGAATGGGAGAGACTAACTTTCAAACTTCTAAGAAACAAGAGGAGAAGAAGATGATCCTATCTTCACCTTGATTTTCCCTTGATGTAGAGGCAAGGAATGAGGGAGTTTGGGGGTGAAGAAAATGAGGTTTTGTCACACCCTGACCCGCGGGCCCTAGGATGTGACAACCACTTAGACAACCCGAGGAGGGATACCCTACCACTCTATGCTCAGGTAGCCACAAGGCTAACAAAATATATGGAATCAACGACCCTAAATAGTGTATTCACAAGCAAGAATATCCAACCCTATGGAGTACAAATATTTAGAGACGATGCTACACACTCAACAACAAAATAAAAGGAATTCAAAAGTGAAATAAGACATCACACAACCAAGATAACCTATAAAGTTGAACATGCAACAACAATACTAATTTTCAAAACCTAACGGTAGTAGTGGATCATGAATGTTATACAATGCATACATGCCCACAGATACAAATATACAAGATTGTAGGAAAACAAAGATGAACAATACAAGCCATGCCCAGCACTTCACCATGCTGCATAGCCTCTAAAATCTAAAATCTAAAAAGGGGGAGATAGGGTGAGCAACCTAAGTTACACAGTGAGTGGGTTAGCACAACTCTAAAAGAATATATTAAAATAATCGATATAAATGACCAGTATAAGATTTTACCAACAATACCCACAGATTAGAACATAATAACATATAACAGTAATCACAGGTGCAATAAAACCAAAGATAACATAAAAGAACCTTTTCTTCAAATAGGGCTTCAACAGACAATTATCCGAGATACAAGACATCGGTTTTAAACAATAAAACAAGTTGAACATCAAGCCAAGTTTTTACAATAATACATATAGATAAGGACATTTTGATATATAAAAACGTATATAATATGAGTTTCAAAATCCATAAAATACAATACTTATCGTCAAATTAAATTTGGGGGAGACTGCTCTCTATGAGTAACATCTGGGCTTCGCCCCTCACCACAAATTTAAGATGACACTATAAAAAATACAGAACACATAATACTCATTGTCAAATCAAATTTGTGGGAGACTGCTCTCCTATGAATGACAACTGGGCTTTGGCCTCTCACCACAAATTTAACTTGACTTCGCAATGCAACCAGCAAGTATCTATCTAGGAATCTTTCTAAACCCTCACCATGGTTGGGGCTAGATTCAAAGCCATCAAGGTACTCATGCCATTAATGTTGGTTCACTAATTGGTGACCCTAGCTTTATGTTGAATATCCAATCAGGGCTCTCCACTCTCACCAGAAATGGACCAATAATTCAGCCTATCTTCCATGCCACCTCAGCAAGCTGGCCGTAGAAACCGCCTACTGCAATAGGATGTCCCCAACCAAAAAAATGCAATACATGCATACCTTATCAAAGAATCCATAACTAGGATAACCTTTAAATATCCAAAATAAAATATTATTCCCACATTTGCCAATGTTAAAAGCATGATTTAATAACCATAGCCTCATAAATCAATCCAAATTCAAATACAGGCACAATCAATAATATTTTCATTCGAACATAAAGAATTTCTTAAATGCATCAATAATATAGAAACTTATTCCCAAGCCATTCAAAACATCGATTTGTTGTGATAAACCAAGGAAAACTTTCAAATAAAGCAATATAGATATATAAGTAATACTCTAATAGAATTATGCATCACAAAGGCCACTCACAACTTAGATAATTTAAAATTCCTGGATGCACTAATCCTATGGCGGCACCCAACCTAGAGGCAAGCACTCATCTCCTAGCTAAAGCACAAACACACAAACAATAACCAGAATTAAACAAAGTATACCAATTAAAAGAAATGAAACCCTAGGACACACTAACTTACAACCCTCAAACGATGCTATGGTTAACTCAAAACTTGCTTCTCAGATTACTAATGATTTTTTAAGGTCTCGAGCTTCAGTCTAAATTAAAGAAATCAAAAAAACAACTAAAGTTCACTGGTTTTACAATAATCTCGGAATGCTACAGTAAAAGTAACCATTATACCAAGATTTTCTCTCGATTTACATCATCTAATCAAGAAATTTTTCACAAGCATTCACACAAATGAATAACATAGAAATTGGCTCTGATTAGAGCCTACAAAAAACCGAATCCATGGTGTATTTCTACGTTTTCAAAGATTTCCAAAAGCAAAGAAATACGAAAGAAATATGGAAGAAAAACCTTAGATCGAAGCCTTACCGAATTCAGAAGTAAGAGAGGAAAAAGTTTGGTGTTTTGATTCGCCTATGATAGTTGTTGGAAAAATTCTCTAGGGTTTAGGTGCTTGTTCGAAAGAAACAAAGAAAGAGGAAGAAGGAAAGAAGAAGGAATTAAAGAAGAATTCGTGCTACTAGAGTAACAAGCTGCTGCAGTACTGGGCTGAAAAAAACTACAGTACCAAGTTGACTATAGCTACAGTAAAAATGGTTATAAATAGGTTTATAGGATGAGAGGTGTGGGGGTAGAAAGAGCATAAGAAGATGGAAGAAAAACCCTAGAAGAAGGTCTTTTGAAAGCCCCAAACTTGGTGTTCATTTGGGTGCCCATGTAGCATGCATGCGCTCTCGGCCAAACCCATGCAGGTGCCATGCAGCCAACATGGTGCTCATATGACCCTTTTTAGGGTTGAAATACGTTGGAGCACTTTCCAAAACACCTACACACGAGATATACGAGAGTGGATAGGTTACAAACATGTTAGAGAAGTAGGAAAAAGTCGGAATGTCACAGTTAGCCTCACCTTATATATTGAGTAAATTCAACTGAGCATATGTTTTCCAAATTACGATTTACCAATCATTCCAATCAAATACAAATTCCTATAATCCAACATTCTAGTTACATCCAGCCAAACATTGTATTTAATTTTGTTGTATTTTCAAATACAAGGATTTACATATACAAAGTAATTTTAAATTGACTATGTTTTCAGATTCATCTAACCAAAGGCTATCTGAATAAGTAAAATTTGTACAAACAACACTAGGACAATGTTGTTTAAACCAAGGCAAAGCCTACCTCCAAGCGGACAAGTTAAAATACTAAAAAATACATATCTTTCCTCATAGAATCAAATAAAAGGAAAGGGACATTATTCATTAAACTCTCACATAACCTTTACATCAGGGATTTCCAAATAGCACCATAATTGTAAATGCAAAATTTATACAATTATGTAAGAGGAGTTACATGTAACTCTAGAAACTGATGCATTCTCTGTAAGTGTACAGATTGTAACAAGTAATAAAATATTACCCCATGAGGGGAAAGGTTGTCGAACTATAGGGATTGGACTCCTAGTACTAATTGATCTTCTAATCTCTAGCCAGATCACTAATTTAGGGTAAAGGTGAAAGCTAAATAACCTAAAAAGGGAATGATGATAGGTAAGGGCTTTAAAGAAACTAGGTGAGAAACACAGAGATAAAGTAGTGCCCAAGACTAATCCCCTGGTGAAAGGTGTATGGACTTGCTTCTAATGTCTACCAGATTCATCCTAAGATTCATGCGGGTGCTCAAAACCAATGTTGTATTTATGACTCTCAAATATGGCAAGTTTTGTGATAAGTTCTTGTGTATAAGTAATACAAAGTATTCTTTTCTTATAGTGAGCATTACTTTTCTTAGACTTTATCGCTTATTCTTGTGTATATGTGTTCTTTTGTGCATGTAGGGTTGTGGAGATAATTGTGGAAGAAAGGAACCAAAAGTAGATCGTTGGTGCATTTGTTGATGAAGTCTTTGAGTGAACCAACATGAAGACACAAGTTGTGCTTAAAGACATGTGAGTATGTGTCAACCTCCATTGTGCTCGAGTGGACATGATAATTGGAGGGGCACAAAGGTGGTCACACTCATGTGTTCTGACTTGTGCAATCTTTGCAACCGGATAGATGTGTGCCCATTTATGTGGCCTCAATGAAAAGTGTGGATTCGGAAGTATTTTAGTGAAGTACTGTATCAATATACTGTAGCAAAATTAATGTAGCAGTTACCGTTCACAACTTGCAGGAAATCAATCTTCGGAGATTTACAACGGCGTGTGGAAATTCCACACACCCGTGTGGATGCCCGATTCCAACCTTATAAAACCCATGATTTCAATATCTTTTTAGAATCTTTTTCTCATCTTTTCACCATCTTTGGAGGTGCTCGCTGCTAGGGGTCGGGAGAGGCTTTGGTGAGGTCTTTGGAGTGGCTCTATTGCCTTTGGCACCACGTTCTTTTGAAAGATAGTTATTGTGAGAGCTTTCGTCAGCATTGATTTGGTGAGGTGTGCCCTAGGCTTGATGAGGGAACCCTTGGAGAAGATGAGGTAACTCCACAAGACCATCGATACGAACTACAAGGGGGTTTTACTTATGGATTGCATGCTTTTACATTCGATTTCATTATTGATTATATCTTACTCCATGGAGAGCTAAACCCCTAGTGGGTGCTTGGACTTGTAAACCCTAGGATGATTTTGTTTCATTGATATTTTATTATGTTTCTTTAATTGATGTTTTTTATTGAGTTCCAACCTTGAATGCTTGTTGAATTGATTTTCCCTAAGAGTAACACTAGGGTTAAAAATCTATCTTGGTAATCCATGTGGATGAGTGACACACCATGAGGGTTAGACAAAGCTAGGTTGGAGAGGGTCGAGAGGGTGAGTCGAGAGGTAGCGGAACATCCCCTTTCCCTTCCGATGTGATTTATCCTACCTCCACATCTAAGAGTTCTTTGCGGTCACAATAGAGTGAAGTGGTAAGAGACAAACTCCACTGGGGCTTAGTTCTGGGAGCAACAAAGTGAAGTGTTGAAGTAATCTTTAGTGCTGGGGTTTAATTGTGACTAGGGGTCTTTCGCCTGGACCAAATGGTTAGATTTATATTAGGGAATAGGGTTTATCACTTAGAGTCCCAAAATCTTTATGCAACCCCACACATTTTGAGGCATCAAGAGTATCCTTTTCCGCCGGGGCATAATGTAAGGGTTAGTCATGGTTAACCTTAGGTTTGGGACCGTGTGTCTTAGGATTTTCATGACTCATTAGACATCAGTTAGGAGATATAATGATTGATCTTGCACTTGATACAAATGTCCTAGTTTTAGCAATGTCCGAGTGCTCCATTTTCTATCGAATGCCTCTCCTATTATTCTATTGTATCTCTTTGTTCTTTACTTTATTTTTATTTGCATTGATATTGTTCATACCACTCTTAAATCATCTTCACTATAGTTAAATAGCAATACTTGTGTTTCTGAACACTATTCCCTGTGAATACCACTACCCACTCACCAGGGTATTTTATTACTTTGATAACTCGTGCAATTACGGTACACACACGCAAGGGTGTGTCAAGTTTTTGGCACCATTGTCATGGAATAGGCATTTTGGAAGCAGTTTGCACTTTGCTATTTTAGCTATTCATCACTTGTTCTATTTCACACTTTCTTATTCTTCCATCATTCTTATTTGTTTTTCTTTATTTGGTTGCAGCTCCAGTTTATGACCTAAGGAAACCCTTCGACTTTAGTTGAAGGTGATCTGGATATTGGAAGGAGAATCATAGAAGGGGAAAACAACCTGTACAAGAATAGTCTAATCAAGCTGAGATAGAAGGTGAAGGGTCTGATAATATGGCAGAACATAATGAGCAGCAGAGGACACTTTTAGATTATGCTAGACTCATAGTTCTTGGCACGTAGTTTAGTATTGTGCGGCCACCGATTATGGCTCAGAATTTTAAGCTCAATCCAAGTTGCATCCAGATGTTACAGCAGTCAGTATAGTTTAATGGTTTGGCCGATGAGGACCCAAACAACCACATTGAGAACTTATTGGAAGTGCGTGACATGCTCAAAATTAATAGAGTAATGGATAATGCTATCAAGTTGAGGGCCTTCCCATTTTTTTTGAAAGGGAGAGCAAAGCAATGGCTAGATTCATTACCTAGAGCATTGATCACTACATGGGAGGAGATGGTGGAAGCTTTTTTTTGCCCGATATTTTCCTCCCGATAAATCTGCAAAGCTTAGTAATGAGATATCTTCTTTTGTGCAAATAGAATTGGAGTCTCTTTTTGATACATAGGATAGGTTCAAGGAGCTCCTGCAGAAATGCCCTAAATATGAGTTCTCCAAGTGGATGATTATTCAAACTTTCTATAGTGGGTTAAACCCAAGCACAAAGCAGTTACTTGATGCTGAAGCAAGAGGTATCTTAGGAAGCAAGACCCCTGAAGAAGCCCGACATCTCATCGAAGAATTAGTTATGAACAGTTATCAGTAGAACACACAGGACAGATAGAAGGTAGTTGGACTTCATGACATCAATGAAGTCACATCATTGGCCGCCCAAGTTGAGTCATTGAGCAAGAAGTTGGACACTATAACTTCTCGTAGAGTGGTGGCCGTGATGAGTTGTACCGGGTGTGGGGGAGGACATGTGCCATCTGATTTCCCTATTTTGATTGGTGGTACCACTTCCGTAGAACATGTCGATTTTATAGGTAATGCAATGAGAGGGCAGGAAAATCCATATAGCAATACCTACAATCAGTAGTGGAGGAGCCACCCAAACCTTTCTTGGAATAATCAAGGGCAACAAAAGGTGATAGCACCACCAGTTTTCCAACAATAACAATAAGCCCCAAACATGGAGAATAGAGTTTCAGGGTTAGAAAACCGGATGGCCGATTTAGAGAAGCCTTTGACTAAGTTATCTCATAATCAGATAGAAGATTTCAATCAGTTGAAGCCATACTTCGTAACCACACCGCATCATTACACAACTTGGAGAATCAAGTGGTCCAAATTGCAAAGTCACTTTTGAAAAGACCTCAAGGGAGTTTACTTAGAAACACAGAGACAACCCCAAGGGAACATGTGAAGATGATCACTTTGAGAAGTGGTCGTGAAGTTTAGAGTAGACTCCCTAATGAGAAGACTAACGTTGAGTTACCCAAGGTCATGGAGGTTGAGGATAGAGCCAAAGAGAAGGAGATGGCACCTCCACCTCACAAGCCAAGAATCCCTTACACTTCAAGATTAAAGAATGACCAAAATAATGAGCGATACAAGAAGTTCTTGGGTCTATTTAAGCAGTTGCACAACAATATCCCATGAGTAGAGGCATTGTCTCAAATGCCTCGTTATGCAAAGTTTCTCAAGGACCTCTTGACCAACAAAAGAAAGTTGGAGGATAGTGCATCTGTGATCTTAGATGTCTCTTATTCAGCGGTGTTGTAAAAGAATATACCAAACAAGAAGAAGGACCTTGGAAGCTTTATCATTCTGTGCAACATTGGTAATTTGGGGGAAGAAAAGTCATTGGCGGATTCAGGGGATAGCATCAATGTCATACCTTATACATTCTTTCAGAAGCTAGGCTTGGGAGAGCCTAGGACCACTTGGATGACACTTCAATTAGCCGACCGAACAGTTAGACATTTAAGGGGCATCATTGAAGATGTACTTGTAATAGTTGACAAGTACATATTTCCTATAGACTTTGTGGTGTTGGATGTTGATGAGGATGCCAAGGTTACATTGATACTTGGGAGGATGTTCTTACGCACTTCCAAGGCTCTCATTAATATGGACGGTGGGAAGTTGACATTATGAGTTAGTGATGACAAGTTGGCATACCGCCTCGCAGAACCCATGTGACATTCTTTTGATTTTGATGATACATTGTATTTTCGAGACACTACTGATGAGCTAATTGATGAATACGTGCAGGAAATGTTGTGTCCGGACCCGTTTGAGGGCTTGCTAGAACAAGAGGTGGATAATGAAGAAGTTTTGACACTTGGTCTAGAGGATAAGGTGCAACCTGCCACGGGGATCATGAAAAGGATGGCCCAAAAGATGAAGCGAGCAAGGAAACATCACAAGAAGTGCCTGAAAGCTAATGGGGATGTTCAACCATGGAGTAAGGGTGATGAAGCCTTGTGTGGTAACAAGCTCAATAACTCTTCCTCTACATTGAAACAATTATGTGCATCATGCTTTCAGGTTGTAGGTTAGAGGGCAACCTTCATTGATGAGCCCCCGTGAGGTAAAAAGAGGTATATTAAACTTAGTGATGTTAAACAAGTACTTCTTCGGAGGCAACCCATGTATTTACTGTTTTTTAGGTTTTAGTTTAATACTTGCATGAGTAAGAGCTTGAGTGTTGGTGTCTTGATCTTTTACATGCTATTACTGTGCTTTTCTTATGGATTATCGGTGTTTTGGTGTGCTTAATTGTGATTGGAGTTTCTTAGACATTTGAGTGTGTTTTCCATGTTTCTCAGGTCAGTTTTCATAGTATCTGAAGGCTCTGAGTGTGTATAAGTGTGCAAAAAGTTTTCTACAGAGTCTGTAATTTTTTCTAAGTCATCCAGAGAAGACACACGGCCATGTGGAATTTCTACACAAGCATGCGTTTCCATTCAAAGCTCATCCCGAGAGGACACGAGCGTGTTGATCTCTACAGAGTTCTCAGACTGCATCCCGAGAAAACACAGGGGCTTGTGAACATCCCTGTGAACTACACACAGGATTTGGTGATTTTCACACGTCCGTTTGAAACTCTGCAGAGACTTCACTTCCATCTTGAGAGCACACAGGGGCGTGTGCGAGCCCCTGTGAGTACCGCTGTGAGAATCCACATGCCTGTGTAGAATTTCCACAGGGACATGTGGAACACTTAGCCAAATTGTCTGAAGGACAGAGAGGCAACAGGGGCGTGCGGGTGCCCCTATGGGTCAGGCACACGGGCGTGCAGAATTTCCACATTCTTGTGTAGATGCGTGCAGAGTCAATCATTGGATATCCCGAGAGCACACAGGGGCATGTGTCTGCCCCTATGAGCTCTCCTATGGAGTTACATGGGCGTGGTTAATTTCCACACGGCCGTGTGGATGCATAAAACACCAAGGGGCACGGCTTTTCTTCAAAACCTACTCGTGCCACTTCGTTCTTTCACTCCCAAAAACTCAGAGAACATATCTCTTGACTCTCCAGACCCCTCACCATCAATATATAGATGTTTGAGTGAGTTTCTGGCTATATTCAAGGATTTTTGTTCTCATTAGTTGGTAAGCCTCTTTCCCTCTTTCCTTCACTAAATCTTCATTTCTTTCAATTATTCTGGTGAATGTTGCTTCGATTTCATGCCTAAATGGTTGATGTATCCTTTTAGAAAGAGTTTCGAGTGAATTTTTGATGTATTTTTTAGATTTTTCGCATAGTAGCCGTGTGGTTTTCACGCCCCATGGATCCACACTGGCGTGTGGAATTTCCACACGACCGTGTGGATTTTTGTAGTATTGACTTGTGAGTTTGTTTGATTGATTTCTTTTTTAATTCTTACAGATATGGCTCCCAGATCGAAGAAAGTGGCCAACAAGCACCAAAGAGAGCCTTTCCCTAAGCCAGAACACATGGAGTTTGCCATCCCCGAGCACCAGGCTCGGTTTGAGCGAATATCGAAGCTCAAGTTTTGTCAAACGTGATTCCGAAACTTGAGCTCACTCAAAGAGATACACTTAGGGGATGAGATGGCCGACGAGGTGGAGGAGCTCCTCACTGTGGGCAATTGTCGTAGACTATTTTCTATCCTTGAACCGGCCATTCGCATGTTGACGCTTGAGGCATTGGTGTCATTTGAGTTTGATTGATTATACAGCAGTTTTGACACTATAGATGCTATTCAGTTCCATGCATTTTGTCAGTACCACAGCATGAGCATCACATAGTTTTTGATCCAACGGATTATATGATAAGGCCTTTACTGACACTGAGGAGTATGATCAATTACCGACCGATTATCCAGGTAGCTTGACTCCTCAGAGAGCATACAGGACATTATGTGGCCAGGGTCAGTACAAGCCAGGGGTCTCCAAGGTGACGTGCCTTTCTTGACCAATGTACCGATATCTCCATGCCATTCTTAGTAGGTCCTTTAACGTGCATGGTGACAGTACGGCAGTTCTGAGCCATCAGGAGTTGTTGTACATGTATTTGATGGTGCAAAGTGAGCAGATCCACCTTGGGCACATTTTGGCAGAGTACCTGAGGCATCAGTGGCAGTATGCCAGGGTGAGAGTGATCTTCTCAGGCCCATACATTACTAGACTCATCATCGGGATAGGTTTATTAGACGCGATCAGGAAGCCCGAGAAGATGATAGTGACGTCTCCCCTCGGCTTAGAAACCATATGGTTGATGAGGATGATCCGCCGGTACAAGAATGGAGTTTATGTGATGATCATGCCCCCACCTAAGATAGTTGAGGCCGAGGATGACACAACAGAGGGGTATCAGCCAGCGCAGGAACCCTAAAAGGTGTAGATGGATACTAAGGTACCACCTGCAGCACAGGAGCCATCTCTGTTGTGTATGTTGCGAACCACACAGAGGTGATAAGAGTGAGACGCGACCTCCCCATTTCCTCTAGCATCCCCAGCACCACCAATTGCATCACCATCACTACCACCACCATCATCTGCTGATCCACTAGCAGCACCACCATCATCATCAACAGCAGTAGCAGTAGAGACAGCACAACATGACACTTATGCTTGAGGCATCTATTATGTTTTTTTATGTTTTTCGTATTTTACTTCTGCATTTATTTTGGACTTATACTACTCAAAAAGGATCTTCCTTATGAGTTTATCTTTTGTTTTCAATTGCTTCGAGGTGTATTTCATTTTTGTATCTATATAGACTCGAGTTTATTTTGTTTTTGTTGAGCTCCAATAAACCCCCATGTGTATACATGCAGATGGTCTTGTGAGTGTGGAATTTTAGGAATAGTCATTGGCACGGTCAATGTGACATTCACATGGCCATGTGTGCTCCACAACACATTGGAACTCAACTCTCATTGAAATTAGCTCCATCAAACGTACCATTAGGAGTTAAGGGGAGTATTGTTTCAATTGCCCATCTCCACACATGTTTTGATTGCTTTATATATTTTATTGTGCTTACATGCGCACATTGAGGGCAATGTACATCTTAAGTGTGCGTGGGGTGGGGAGGGGGGAGAGAGTTCGCATTACAGATGTTCTATACTTTTGCGTTCATTGTGCATGCTCATGTAGCCAATGGTGGTTCACCTTAGTTGCAATAGTTGTATTCTTAAGTTTAGGAGAATTTTTAACATTGAAGGTTCTCATGCTCTAGTTTTTACTTGAAGTTGTTTAGGAATTTTTGCCCGATCGACACTTGTTGCACTACTCACTCATTAAACCTTGTGGAAACTCAAGTTCGATGTTTAAGAGACTGTTTTAGTTGTTTCTTGTTATGATTTCTTTAAATATATATATAGATATGTTTGTTTGTTTGTGTATTGGGGAGTGGAAAGAGCTACCACCTATGAAGTATGAAGCTACTCTCATAAGTCAAATACTAGTTATGCCCTAATGAGAGAAAGAGCTATCTCATGGGATAAGTGAAATCCACTACCCTAGTAGAAAAAGCTACCACCTCGAAAGTCTGAAAGCTACCTTAGCGGCCGCATAAGAAAGGGCTACCTTAGAGGATGTGTGAAGCTACTATCTTCTCTTTTCTTTTTGTACATAAATAAGTCCCACTTACTTAGAGCTTTGAGGAGCATACGTTTGGTTGACTTGAGTTAGTTTACACACACTTAAACGATATCCGGTTGTTGTTCTTTTTTATTTAAATTTTTAGCTAGAGCATTGATTTTTCTTATTCAGTGTTGAAAATTTTCCCTACTTGTAGAATGCATCTTTTGCATGCTTTCGGTGAACCTAATGCAAGCACTTTCAATTTTTCCTTCTTGGATGCTTTCATGTTTTATCTTTGCTTGAGGACAAGTAAAAGCTTAAGTGTGGGGGAGTTTGATAAGTGCTTGTCATAAGTAACACGAAGTATTCGTTTCTTACATTGAGCATTACTTTTCTCAGACTTTATCGCTTATTTTTTGTGTATATGTGTTCTTTTGTGCATGTAGGGTTGTGGAGATAATTATGGAAGAAAGAAACCAAAGGTAGATCATGGATGCATTTGTTGATAAAGTCTTGAAGTGAACAAACGTTAAGACAAAAGTTATGCTCAAAGACATGTGAGTATGTGCCAACCTCCATTGTGCTCGAGCGGAGACATTAATTGGTGGGGTACAAAGGTAGTCACACTCATGTGTACTGACTTGTGCAATGCTAGAAAGATCTTCGTCAATGTGGTTTAGTTGAAGATGTGACGCGATCTACCACATGGATGTGTTCCCATTCATGTGGCCTCGATGAAAAGTGTGGGTTTAGGAGTATTTTGGTGAAGCACTGTAGCAGTTTATTGTACAAAATCACTGTAGAACTTACTGTTCATAACTCGTAGGAAATCAACTTTTGGAGATTCACATAGGCGTGTGGAAATTCCACACACCCATGTGGTTGCCGGATTCCAGTCTTATAAAAGCAGCGATTTCAGAATCTTTTTGGAATCTTTTTTCTTATCTTTTTTACACCTTTGGAGGTGCTCCTGCTAGGGATTAGGAGAGGCTTTGGCTAGGTCCTTAGAGTGGTTCTACAGCTTTTGACATCGCATTTCTTCTAAAAATAGTTATTAGAAGAGTTTTGATCAGTATCGATTTGGCGAGGTGTGCCCTAGGCTTGACAATGGAACCCTTGGAGAAGATGAGGCAACTCCACAAGACCATCAACACAGACTACAAGGGGGTTTTACTCATGAATTTCACGCTTTTACATTAGATTTTATTATTGATTGTATCATGCTACATTTGATTTCATCACGATGGTTGTTGTTCATCGAGGAATGATCATTGTGATACCCGACCGTTGTGAAACATTTCTATGCATTAGTCTATTTCAATGGAAATTTACATAAAACTATTCTCCAAGTATCATTAAATAATTTCATGCTATTTAAACTTTATAAAATTGAGATTTAAAAGGTTTTTAAGGTTTCTTACAAAATCGGCAGAAAAGAGAGAGTTTTTTCTGCGGTGATAATTTAGTAGATGTGGTGCTAAATTGAGTGGAAACAAGCCCATGCTCCTTGGAATCACTAAGCATAGATCAGGGAAGGGTCTCTAGTGATGTGGCAAAGAGGAAAGTGAGTTTTGAGTGAGAATGGCCAAGAATCGGCCATCAATGAGCCTATATCTTCCCTTAACAGGGTTAAGAATGGCCAAATAATGGCCGTTGTTCATGCAATTAGTATCTTCAAGGCACCACGGCCATTATAAGCCCGTTATGGGGACATTGTCAACTCGGTTGGGGCTTAAAATTTTTGAAGTGTTGGAAACGGCCATTCTAGGGCTCGTTGTTTTTGCCATGGCCTTACAACGGCCTTGGCAAAATCGTGCCAGACCTCTGGAAAACCCAGACTCATGGAAAGCTCAGTGGAACAGCTATGATAAGTTACCATGGCAGTCATAATGGGCATTGTAAGCCCATTACAAACTCACTTAACTTTTCCAGAAAAGCATAACTCTCTGCCTAGGCATCACAACAGGTAAAACGGGTTTACCATGCCCGTTGTGATGCTCACAGTGAAAAACTAAAGATTTTTCCTATGTAAAACGACATGAAAACAATTCCTACTTATAATATTAGATTCCCCAATCATGTTTTGGTCATAAAATTCAGTAGGGGTGAGTCAATTTCACACTTTCAAAATAATTACCACTTCTTATATTTTATTAACTACAAAAAATATTGAAAACTAAGAGTAAATGAACTAAAGCCTAGAAAACTGCTTGGGTTGCCTCCAAAGAAGCGCTTGTTTTATGTCACGAGCTTGACGTACCTGTTCTTACCTTAAGATGATTCTGATAGGTTACTTGAAGCATGTGGGAAGCCTTTCCTTCATTACTTTTTTTTAAAGTACTTGACTATGTTGCCTCAATAGTTTGTTTCTCCTTTAGTTGTACCTTCCTCCACACCTTCTTTGTTGATGCAGCTCTCACATTACTCCCTCTATTATTCCTCTGAAGTCATGGTTTTGCTAGTTGTATCTATCCTTCCCCAAGCTGCTCCTCCACCTATTCACAAGGAGGGTTCACCATGTGCAAAATCATCCATGAAAAGATCAGGCTCGTGTGCAAAATAACATTCATCATCTTGGTTTATTGAGTACGTCATGGCACTTGGGAGTTGGTACACCACTTCTTCATCTTCCACTTTCAATGTCATCTTTTCATCTCTCCAATTGATGAGGGCCCCAAATGTATTAAGAAGGAAGGGTCATCTAAGAATGAGTGGGGTCACTACATCCTCATCTATGTCAAGAATTACAAAGTCTATAGGGAAGACAAGTTTTTTCACAGTTACAAGTACATCTTCCACAATTCCCCGCGGTCTCCGTAATGACCTATCAGCCAACTGCAAGGTCATTCTTATCGGTCTCAGCTCTCCCAATCTAAGCTTCATGTAAATGGCGTATGGCATTACGTTTATTCAAGATCTTGAATCGATGAGTGCATTTTCTTCCATGCTATCACCCAATAAGTTTCCAAGATCTCTTAACTTTGTCAGTATCTTTTTATCCACGATGGTGGAATAATTCCTATTGGGAGCTACCATGTTGACCCCTTCTAACTTCCTTTTGTTGGTGAGCAAGTCCTTAAAAAATTTGGTATACTTCAGTATTTGGGATAATGCTTCCACTATGGGGATATTTATATAGAGTTGCTTGAAAATAGTCATTAATTTCATAAACTGCACATCCACCTTATCGGCTTTTAGTATGGAAGTGTAATGAACTTCAGTTTTAAATTCTTGAATTGTGGGTTGAGTTGGTGATGACTCTTTTGGTTCTTCCTCAACTGCTTCCTCTTCTTCTTCCATGGATTCCTGTGAAGTAATAGGGCCTTCCTATATGGTTTCCGTCTCTATTACGACACTAGGTCCCTTAGCAGCCCTTGGCTTGATGGCCTTACCATTGAAGAGAGAGATAGCCTTAAGTTGCTCCCTTGGGTCTGCTTTAGTGTTGCTTGGGAGGCTTCCTTAAGATCTTTCAATACTAGCTCTTCCCAACTGTCCCACTTGATTTTCGAAGTTCTTGATTGACGCTTGAATGTTTTATAATGTCATATGAAACTTGTCCATTCAAACATCGTTACTAGTCATATACTTGGCAAAAACATCTTCTATGGAGAGTGATGAGTGCAATGCATATCATGTTTTCTTACCGTCAATTTATGCTTTTGCTTGTCTTATAGCACATCTTTGTATATATTAGGTATTATTCTGGGTATATTTGCTCATAATGTAGGAATTGTGGAGCTCAATTTAACTAGGGGTGAATCAGGTCATCGAATGATAGAAATTGGAAGGTATGCTTAGTGTTCAAGCTCAACACGGGCAAAGCATAGTCATGCTCTATCCCCCTGAATCTCCTAGCCTGGTGTGGACCAAATGAAGAAGCTTATAGGGGAAATGACACCCGGGCGAACATGGTCGAAGCATGATCGTGTCCCTTCCCCTGAATCTTTTAGGTTGGAGTTGTTACTCTTCTCAAAGGGGGGAGCATGTGCAGGGGGCTCCTAGCACGATCATGCTTATGGAAACACGTGGCCAGCACGACCGCAGTTTCTTCCACTGAAAATCTCATGTGAACACTTAATCAATTCACTCAAAAGTAGTCCAATGGAAACATGGTTTAAGAACGATCATGCTTAGGCCATGTCGAGCTCAAAGATAGCCTTTTTAACTCAAGTTTTTAGGTTTTTGCTCTCTTCTTTGTTCGAGGACTCAACTCTCGACCTAGAAGACACTGAAGAAGGTGAAGATCAGGCTTCACCAAACACTCTAAGATGATTAAGGAGGAGTCTGAGGCACAAGAGAAGTGGGGTTGAGCATACGGGGCTCAGCACGAAAGATCATCTCGAGTAGAAAGGAGCCATGTCTTGTTTCTCTTGCTCTTCATTTAAGTCTTTCTTGTTGTACCCATCCATGAGGGCCTAACTGTGGACGGCACCCCGAATTGTTGAACTATGTGTTTTTGTATGCTTGACTACTTGATTTTGAATGATTACGGAGTTCTTTGAGTTATTTGTGTTTAATCTTGTGTTTGCTTATCTTGATGGCTTGAATTGCACAGTTGCCTTGGTAATTTAGTTATCTTGGCATTACATTGTGTGTTTGAGATCCATAGATACAATATTTCTTTAGGGCACACATTTGAATCATGGAATGTACTTGGTAATCATTTTAATCAAGTTAGCATACTATCACCCAAAGGAATCATCTCAGGGCATTGCTCTCTTGTACTTGAAAACACAATCCTAATCTCTGATTTCTACCATCATTCCCTCCTTCACTATTAGTTCTTAATTAAATCCTTTACCACTTCTTATTTAACTGAACATCAAAAGATAGATTAGTACTTTAAGTCCGGACCCCAAGGTTCGACCACCCTACCCCTTAGGGGTTATCACTATATTACTTGTGTACGACACGTGCACTTGCAGAGAACACATTAAGTTTTTTACGCGATTGCCGGGGCTGGTAACTTTTAGGAAAATATGGATTCTAGTGATTTAGTTTCTTAATAATGTGTATGTTTGTGAATATTTGTGGATATTTGGTCTCTTGTTTGTTTTGATTTCATTATTTTTGATTCCTTACCTTTTTCATTCTTTTTCATTCTTTGAGATCACCATGATTTATCTTGTAGGACATTGGCACAATCGTATGACCCTTGGTAGTACCTCCTTACCATTGGTAAATCCTGATCCAAAAATTGAGATTAATTTTTGAAGAGAGATCAGACAGATTAATTTGAGTGAAACCGTGTCCAATGAACAACAAAGTATCTCAAATTATGCCCAATCAAACTTGGAGGGAATGAGGTCTAGCATTGTTCGGCCTCCAATTGCGGCTAACAATTTTGAACTAAACCCCAATCATAATCAATTGTTGCAACAAATGTGTGAGTATGACAGGTTTCAATATGAGGACCCATATGAGCACATAAGAACTTTTCTCAAGATTTGTGATACATTTAAGATGAACAACGTCTCTGAGGAGGCTGTTCACCTTCAACTCTTTCCATTCACATTGTGAGGAAGGGCTAGACAGTGGTTAAATTTCTTACCGAAATGGTCATTAACAATATTGAAGCAAACCTCGGATACCTTTATCACAAGATATTTTCCTTCTGCTAAGATCATTAAGTTGAGAAATAACATCTCCTTCTTTACACAGTTTGAGTCCAGATCTTTGTGTGACACTTGGGAAAGGAATAAGGAAATGCTGAGAAAGTGCCTACCGCATGGAATTGTGGAATGGATGAAAATCCAGATTTTTTATAATGGGCTAAACATATCTACCAAGGAGATGCTTGATGCAGCCTCCGGGGGGACCATTATGCAATAAGCAACCGAGTGCAGCATACACTTTCATCAAAGAGATGGCAAGCAACGGCTACTAATGGACTTCTGAGAGAAGCAAATCAGTCAAGGCGGCTGGAATCTACCAAGTAAATGTTGTCACCAAATCGGCTACACAGGTTGAAGCTATCATGAAACGATTGGATGCAATGAAGTCAATCTCCTAAGTCAGCGGATCGTCGAGAGATAGTTGGGCACCCCCACATGAGACCAGTAACTCTACTGTTATGGTTACAGTATAATTTGAACTGGTGGACTTTGTTGCTCAAAACCACCAATTCCAGAATAACCCATACACCAACACGTATAATCCGTGGTAGAAAAATCACCCCAATTTTTCATGGAGCCAATTGGGACAAGGGCAGGGGCAACAACAAAATAGAGGTCTTTCACCAAGCAAGCAATCACCATAACCCTCGTCCTCCTCGAATTCGATTGCTGAACTCACCAGGTTGATCAGTCAGTTTATAAAGGGTACAGAGAGTCGTCTATTGAATAATGAAGAGATGATTAGAAACACAAATGCCATAGTTTGGAATCTGGAGCACCATATGGCTCAAATGTCTAAATTGATTGAGGAGAAGCTTTCAGGGTCACTTCCTAATACCACTAAGATCAACCCAAAGGAATCCCTTAAGGGTGTGTCCTTGAATAGTAGGAAGCAACTTCGAAATTATGTTAACAAAGAAGCTGAAAAAGATGTTGAGCAATCTAACATTGTTGACCTTGAAGCTCCACTTGATGAAAAAGAAAAGACAATCGATCAAGGTAAGGAGAAGAGTGCACCACTCGTGTATCAACCTAAGCTCACTTATCCTACGAAGGTGAGAAAATATCAACAAGATGAGTAATATAAGAAATTCCTTGACATGTTTAAGTCCTTGCACATCAATGTCCCATTTGTTGAAGCTCTTGCTCAGATGCCGAGATATGCTAAATTTTTGAAAGAATTGCTCACAAATAAGAGAAAGCTAGAAGATATGTCATCAGTAACACTTAGTGAGGAGTGTTCAGCATTGATCACTAACTCCCTCCCCAAGAAGGAAAAAGACCCCGGAGGATTAATCATACCTTGCACAATTAGTGGTTTGATCGATGAAAAGCTACTTGATAATTTGGGAGCAAGCATAAATCTCATGCCATACAAAATATTCCAAAAGCTTGCCCTTGGAGAGTCGAAGCCCACTCCAATGACACTACAATTGGCTGATAGATCCATCAGACAACCACGAAGAATCATGGAATATGTTTTAGTTAATGTACATAAATTTATTTTTCCAATGGACTTCATCATTTTTGGATGTTGATGACAAGGTTGAAGTGCCATTAATTCTGGGTAGACCATTCTTGGCAACATCCAAGGCCCTTATTGATGTCAAGGATGGTCGAATGGTACTTCGAGTGAGGGAAGATGAAGTGATATTTAAACTCTAGGATTCTATACGTCACACAATTGACTTTGATGATACTTGTTACTTAGTGGATGCTATTGATGATTTGGTTTCTGACTATGTGCAGGACATGTTCATGAAGGACGAGTTAGCTGAGCTACTTGAGGACAACCCTCTTTAGGAGGAAGTCACGTAAGAGGGAATTTAGGATTCACAATGCTTAAATGTGGCGAGGATGGAGGTAGCTGTACTCCTCGAGCCACCAATAAAGAAAGTGTTTCGAGCAGCTCGTTGGCGGAAGAAAGGGATCACGAAGAAGAAGAAACAACCCAATTTTCGACCGGCTCCTAATTATCTAAATTGATGGACCTTTGGTGAGACTAGTTTAATCAATTCATTACTGCCATATTCTTACTTTTGTACCCCAGGTAGTGATGTGGGGCCTCGATGTCACAAGCCTCCCTAAGTTCTCAATAGGTACATCAAGCTAGTGACACTAAACAAGCACTCTTTGGGAGGCAATGCAAGTTATTGAGTAGATTTTTTTTGTTCGTGTTTTTTTGTTATCATTTTCCTTTTATTTGATTTCCCTTATCACCACCTCCACTGTGATTTATCTTGTTGTTAGACTCTCAGTTTGTATTTCTGAGTTATTGTGGAACTGAGACTTTCACAAATTGAACTTGTGAGATAACTTTGATTAATGCTGAGTAGGACTTTTGCTTTGAACTTTTTCAGTGCAAGAATGGGAAGAGCACACCCCTTCTTATCCCACTGATTATCAATTGTTTTAATTTTTAGAGATCTTCAAGGCAAGCATGGGCTAAGCATGAGCATGCCTTGAGCTTCAGCATGATAAGCATGATCTGTGCACGCTCGTGTTTCCCTTCTCGTTGGTTCTCATTTTTTTCTTGGGATTTTTAGGGGGAAGCTCGTACTGAGTGCACAAACATGCTGGGAGGGTAAGCACGAACGGCATGCGCTTGACATGATCATGTCTCACTCCTCAAGGTTTTGATGAGTTTTCTTGAGATTTTCAGGGGGAGATACACATCTTATGCACGATCGTGCTTACCTCAAGCTTAGTGCCTAAACCCTGTGTGCTCTGAGCACGCACGTGTCACATGTGTGCTCGGTCATGAATGTTTGGCTTCCATTGTTTCACTTTAAAACCTAGCCACCAGCCGCGTTATTTGAACTCATTCTTTTGACCGTTCCTCTTCTCGGCTTTGATTAATGGTTTCTCTGAGTTTGTATCTTGTTTCTTGTCGAATCTTCATCGCATCGATTGTTGTTTTGTTCATCCACTTCGGTAAGTCTTCGGCATTTTGTTGAGTTTCATTCAGAGAATTTTTTTCCTCTTCTTGTCATTTCTTGGATACCCTAGTCTATCATTATCAATATTGAGGTATTTCCCTAAATGTATAGGTATTTTTGGTATAGTCGCTGTGTGCATCTCTGTAGGGACAATGATTGTTTTGGGACATGATCATGTTTCTAATCTTTGCACAATCGTGTCCTCTCATTTATGCATGAGAAGAGTGTGGTGCACGATCGTGTCCGATAATACAACACGCTTTTAGTGCGCCTTGCATGATCGTGCTCCACTTGTTTCCTTATGTTCACTATACTAATTTTACTCCTCTACTTTATAGATAATGCCAAGGAAGCATACCTCAACCGGTCCTATCAAGTAACTGTCGAAGCAACCCCGAGTGGAGGCATCCACACTTGATGCTAACTACACACCAACGTTTTATTGTACAACACATCAGGATCGATACATTTGTTTATCCCGCCGCCATTTTGGTGAATCCCGGGAGACTGATTGGGATATTTTCCTGGAGGTGGGACTCAACAAAGAAGTTCAGAAATTGCTGACTGTCAGAGCATGGTAGCAGTTATTCCAGATCACAGATAACACTTACAAGCAGTTGGCCCTCGAGGTGTTATCTACTTTTGAGTTGTCCCATGGCACCATCGCATTCCATCGAGCTGATTTTATACAGTTCCAAGTCTACGGGGCCTTACAGTGGATGAGGTTGATGGAGTTCTCAGTTTGGCTAGGATTATATGATATGGAGTTTACCCAAACTCTTGCTTATGATGAGTTGTTGATTTCCCGACCACCTGGGGATTTTGTGGAGGAGGCGTGGCGACGGTTGGGTACTACACCTATTAATGATCCTCGTCAGACCAAAGCCACCACTCTTCTCTCATTGGCACTTCGGTACATCCATTATCTCCTCAATCATTCTCTTACCGGGCACGACGCCCACCTGGGATTTTGATTTTTTATTAAGCATGGTAAATGTTTTCCACTTACATTTAGCCTATGAGATGGCAGTCTTATTGAACATCAATGAACGGATCCTTGCATTAGAGCCCTATTCGTCGGCCCCTACATCACCTGTGTTATCCAACGTATGGGCCTACTTCAAGGGACTGATCGCAAGAGGATTGTCAGGGGTTTTGCAGCAATGTCCTTGGAGACTCTGAGGTCGATGGGGATGCTTTAGCGTGTTCACGCCGCTAAGGGAGTGATGTGTTCTCCGTAAGTATATGGTTCGCACACAAGTAATATAGTAGTACCTCATGAGGCGTAGGGTTGTCGAACCTCAGGGACTTGACTAAAAATACTAATTTAACACTGATCTCTTATAACACTTAAATAGGTAATGAAGTTGAGCAAAATAAAGAACAATTTAAAGAAAGATACGGAAGAGAAAAGATGGAAATAAAGGCGATTGGATCAAGTGTTAATAGAAGAGAATAATGCCCCGGGATGTTCTCCTTGCACTCGGGAATGCTCACTCACCCTCAAGTTCTATCAGGTATATTCTAGGGTTCTAGTGTGTACTCAGTAGTAATTGGTAGCTATGGTTCTCATATACACCAAGTTTTGCTAAGGTAACTATGGCCTCTTACACATTAAGTTTTGCAATCACGCAAGGTAATCACAACTACGGTACTCCACACATCAAGTTGTACCCAAGCAACTGTGCAAATCAAACACATCAAGTTATACCAACAAAAGATTAACACAAGAACCAAAAGAACTCCATAGATCAAAATAGTGTAAGTGTTATTAGCATCCAAAGTACAAAGATTTAGAGAAAAAACTAGATCTAGAGAAAGAACTCATGACTCCCATCACTCTAAGATTTGCCTCTGATGTCAAGCTCCTTGTGCTAACACCACTTCTCTTGTGCCTCCAACTTGCTCGTTTACACCTTAGAAGGTGTGGATAAGCTTGACCTTCATCCTCATCAAAGTCCTCCTGGTGGAGAAGAAGATCCCCGAACTAAGATGAAGAGAAAACCCTAAAAACTACAGTTAAAAAGGTGCTTTTTGGGCTCGAACCAGTCTACGCACGGTCGTGTCTTAGACCGTATCATGTTGGGGGTGACATAAGTGACAAGGAGTGTCTCAGCCTGAAAAATCCGGTGGTAAGGACACGATCGTGTTATGACCATGCAACACTATAACATAATCGTGTCATGGTCACCCAGCTCGTGTCAATAATTTTCCAATGAATTCACCGATGGTCTTGGTTTTTCGGGGGCATTGACACGACCGTGTCTTGATAGTGTCGATCTTGCAAATATCCTTCAACACCGAAATCTCACTGAGTCAACAATGGGCTGAGAACTTCAGGGGGTATGACACGCGAGCGTGTCCCGCCCATGTCAAGCTTGAACATTTGAACTCCTATAGGATATTTTCATCCTGAATTTGCGCCAAATTATACTGAGCCCCTGATTTATGCACATATGACAAAAGTACCTATAATAGAACTGCTCATGTATAAAAATACACTTGAGAACAAGTAAAATAATAAAATTAATGTATGAAAACATGTATGCAAAGTTCACTCGTCAAATACGCCAACACTTGAGTTGTTGCTTGTCCTCAAGCAGCCATCAAACATTCAATAAAAAAGGAGATGAGTGTGATGCTTCTAATTGACAATGCCCTTTGCTTGTGTACCGCAAGTGCATGGGTTATCGATGTAATAAAAGTACCCAGGTGAGTGGGTAGTCGTATCCACAGGGAATAGTGATTAGAAACAAAAGATTTTCTATTTAACTATGGTGAAGATGAATCAATAGTGGTGCAAACAATATCAATGTGAAAAAGAAAAGAAATAAAGAAAACAAGAGAGAGAGACGCAATAAAATGAGAGTAGAGGAAATCGATAGGAGGTGGGGCACTCGGACATTGCTCACCCTAGGACTATTGCTTCAAGTGCAAGACTAATCATTATGTCTTCCAATTGATGTCTAATGAATTGAGGAAATCCTTTAATACACTATCCTAAACATAAGGTCAACCATAACTAACCCTACACTATGCCCTGGTAGAAAAATCGCTTAGTCTCAACACCTCACACTGTACAAGGTTGCTTAAAGCTCTAGGGACTCCAAGTGATAAACCATATTCTCTAATCTAGATCTAACCCTTTGGTCTAGGCGAAAAAAACCTAGTCACAATTAAGCCGCAGAAGTAAGGATTACTTCAATGCTTCACTCTATTAGTTGTACAACTAAGTCCAACGGAGTTCCTCTCTTAGCACTTCACTCTATCATGACCACAAAGAACTCTTAAAACACATAGGTAGGATAAATCACACCGGAAGAAAAAGGGGATGTTCTGCTACCTCTCAGCTCACCCTCTCAACCCTCTCTAACCTAGCTTTGTCTAACCCTCATGGTGTGTTACTCATCCACAAGGATTACCAAGATGGATTCTCAACCCTAGTGTCACTCTAAAGGAAAATCAACTCAACAAGCATTCAAGATTGGAACTCAATTAGAACATCAATTAAAGAAACATAATGAAAGATCAATGAAACAAAAGTATCCTAGGGTTTACAAGTCCGAGCACCCACTAGGGGTTTAGCTCTCCATGGAGCAAGATACAATTAATAATAAAATCAATTGTAAAAATAAGCAATCCATAAGTAAAACCACTTTAGTATCAGTGTCAATGGCCTAGTGGAGTAGCCTCGTCTTCTTCAAAGGTTCCTTCGTCGAGCCTAGGGCACACCTCGCCTAATCGAAGCCAACAAAAGTTTCCCCAAAAACTATCTTCCGAAGGAACATGGTGTTGAAGGCTATAGAACCACTCCAAAAGCCTTGTCAAAGCCTCTCCAAACCATAGCCTCGAGCGCCTCGAAAGATGAGGAAGAGATAGGAAAAGGGTTGCAAAAAAGGATTACCAAAACGTCATAAGTCGCGGCTTTAAATAGGCTGGAATCGGGCATCTACACGGGCATGTTGAATTTCCACACGCCCATGTGAATTTCTGGAACTTTAGTTTTCTGCGAGCTGTGAATAGTAACTACTACAATGATTTGCTACATTGATCCGCCAAAATGTTCCCGAATCCACATTCTTCATCGAGGCCACATGAATGGCCACACATCCATGCGGTAGATCACATTGCATCTTCAATAATGTCACAATGATGGAGATCTTCCTAGCCTTGCACAAGTCAGAACAGATGAATATCACTGCCTTTGTGCCCCTACAAATCATGTGTTTGCTTGAGCACAATGGAAGTTGGCACACAGTCACATTTCTTTGAGCATAACTTGTGTCTTCACGTTTGTTCACTCAAAGATTTTATCAACAAAGTGCATCCACGATCTACTTTTGGCTCTTTTCTTCCACAATTGTCTCTACAACCCTATATGCACAAAAGAACAGAAATACACATGTATAAGCGATAAAATCTGAGAAAAGTAATGCTCAATGTAAGAAAAGAATGCTTCATATTACTAATACACAAGCACTTATCAAACTCCCCCACACTTAATGTTTTGCTTGTCCTTAAGCAAAAATAAAACATTAAAGCATCAAAGAAGGAAATCTTGAAAGTGCTTGGCCTTAGGTTCACCAAAGCATGCAAGGGAAGCATTCTACAAGTAAGGAAAATTTTTTCCACTGAATAAGAAAAATCAATGCTCTAGCTAAAAACTCGAATCAAAAGGACAACAAACCGGAAATCATATAAGTGTGTGTAAACTTACTCAAGTCAATCCAACATGTACTTCTCAAAGGTTAAAGTATAAAGGACTTATTTATGTACAAAAAGAAAGGAGAAGGTAGTAGCTTCACACATCCTCTAAGGCATCCCTTTCCGAAGCGGCCGCTAAGGTGGCTTTCACCCTTTTGAGGTGGTTGCTCTTTCTACCTAGGTAGTAGCTTTCACTCATCCCATAAGATAGATCTTTTTCTCATTAGAGAATAACTAGTATCCGACTTATAAGAGTAGCTTCATACTTTATAGGTGGTAGCTCTTTCCACCCCCACTGAACAAACAAACATAACCTTTTTTTTTCAAAGAAATGAAAGCAAGAAACAAACTAAAACTAGTCCCTTAAACGTCGAACTTGAGTTTCCACAAGGTTTAATGAATGAGTAGTGCAACAAAGTGTCAATCAGGCAAAAATTCTTAAAAAATCAAGTAAAACTAGAACATGAGATCATTCAATGTTTAAAATTCTCCTAAACTTAAGAATACGACAGATGCAACTAAGGTGAACCGCCATTGGCTACATGAGCATGTACAATTAAAGCATAAGTAAAAAACATGTGTAATGTGAACTCCCCCCCACACTTAAGATGTACATTGCCCTTAATGTACGCATGCAAGCTCAATAAACAATAAAGCAATCAAAAATATATGTAGAGGCGGGCAATTGAAATAATACTCCCTTAAACTCCTAATGCTAAGTTTGATGGAGCTATATTCATTGAGAGTTGAGTTCCAATGAGTTGTGGAGCACACACGGCCATGTGAATATCACATTGACCGTGTCCATGACTAGTCCTCAAATTCCATACTCACAAGACAATCTACACATATACATAAGGGGGTTCAATAAAGCTCAACAAAAGCAAAAATAAACTCGAGTATATAAAGATATAGAAATGAAATACAACTCGAAACAACTGAAAATAAAAGATAAACTCATAAGCAGGATCCTTTATGACTGATACAAGTCCAAAATGAAATGCAAAAATAAAATATGAAAACAAGTAAAATAATAGACGCCTCAAGCATCAGTGTCTGCTGTTATCTGCTCTGCTGCTGTCGGTGAAGAAGATGATGCCGATGGATCAATCATTGCTGTTGGGACTGATGGTGGTGTTGGCGATAGAGGAGTATGGGGTCTCATCACAAACGAGGAGGTCGTGTCTCGCTCTAATATCTGTTGTAGGATATCGAGATGCGCCATAACCTCTGTGTGGTTCACAGCCTGTGTCGTGTAAACCTCAGTGATCTCAGTCCATAGCACCTCCACAATACTCTCAAGCCTCTCAAAATGATCATAGGCTCGAGAAGGAGATAGAATATGTACTTGAGATGGCTCCTATACGGTGGAAGGTGCCTCGATCCTATCGGCTCCTGCTGCGACACCTGCATAGGCTGAGAACCCTCTACTACCTCTCCCTCAGCTATCTCAGATGGGGGCATGATCATCACATAGACTCCTCATCTGTATCTCCTGACCATCCCCATTAATCTCATAGTCTCTATACCGAGAGGAGACGGTACAATAGCCTTCTCGGCTCCCCTGATAGCGTTTAACAAACCCATCCCCATGATGAGTCTGGTGATGTAGGGACCTGAGAATAGAGCGTCGATTTTGGCATACTAGCCCTGGTGACGCAAGTACTCGAACACAATGTGCCCCAGATGATTCAGCTCACTTTGTACCATGGAATACAAGTTCAGAAGCTCCTGTCAGATCAAAACACCTGTGTTGTCACCTCGGCCGCTCACTAATCTGCTGAGAACAGCGTGTATGTATCTGTAGCTCCACCGGGACAGGCACGTGTCCTTAGGCACTCCTGGCTCATACTGCCCCTATCCGCATAAGGTTCTGTACCCTCTCTTTGGGGTCAAAATACCAAGATAGTCTGTTAGTAACTGAGCGTACTCCTCTGTATCCGTGAATGCCTCATCATACAATCTAAGTCAGACCAAAAAATGGAAGACGCTCATGCTAAAGTGCTATCCAAATGCTCTAAACTGGATAGTGTCGATGCTCGAGAAGCAGCTATAAGAGCGATCGAACAAAAATGATGCAAATACTTCTAGTGTGAGCATATGAATCATCGGCCCCCGATTAGATAACAGTCTCCTCTAGCTACCCACTACAAATAGCTCCTTAATCTCATCGGTAATCTCATCACCTCGCTACGCCTTTCTCAGGGCACTCAACTCTAGAAAACAAGATTATCCAAACTTCAATTTGGACAAGCGCTCGAAGTGAGCTTGATGCTCGGGAATAGCAAAGTCCATGTGTTTTGGCTCTGGAGATTGTTCACGTGGACGCTTGCCGGCCTGCTTTTTCAAACTTGAAGCCATATGTCCAAGAATTGAACAAAAATTGATCAAATTAACCTAAAAACCTAATTCTGCAGAAATCCACACGGTCATGTGGAAATTCCACACGCTCGTGTGGATTCACGGTACGTGAAAACCGCACAACCACTATGCAAAAATCCCAAAAATACATCTAAAATTTTTTTTGAAACCCATTCTAAATCCCGCACCAAGCATTTAACATGTAAATGAGCAGTATTCACCAGATTTAGACCAAATAAATCAAGTTTGGTAAAGAAAAGAGGAATGAGGGTTTTCCGACAAGATAAAGATGAAAACTCGAATGTAATCCCTCTAAATCGACGGTGAGAATTTGGGACAGTGAAAAGGGTGTGCTTTATGAGTGTTTTGTAGTGAAAAGATGAAGAAACGCGAATAGATTTTAAAGAAAAACCACACCTCTTGGCGTTTTGTACATCCACAACGGCGTGTGGAAATTACCCACACTCGTGTGACTCCATAGGGGAGCTTCACAGGGGCAGTCACACGCCCCTGTATGCTCTCGGGATGACACACTTTGCCTTTGAACACATCCACATAGGCATGTGGAAATTCCCCACGTCCGTGTGCCCGAAACACAGGGCCACCCACACGCCCCTGTGGCTTCTCTGTCCACCTGAAAAATTTGGCTAAGTGTTCCACATGCCCCTGTGGAAATTCCACACGGGCATGTGGATACTCACAAGGGTACTCACAGGGACAGACACACGACCCCGTGTCTTCTCGGGATAGAGCTCTGAACTCTGCAGAGAAACACACACCCGTGTGAAAATTACCCATGGGCATGTGACCATCACAAGATCATTCACATGGGCAGACACACACCCCTGTGTCCTCTCGAGATGAGCTCTGAACAAAGACACACCCGTGTGGAAATTACACACGGTCATGTGTCTTCTCTAGATGACTTAGAAAAATTTACAGACTCTGCAGAAAATTTTTGCACACTTATACAGATACAAAGACTTCTTATATTATGAACAACTGACCAGAGAATCATGCAAAGCATGCTCAAATTACCAAGAAACTTTGCCAATCACAATTAAGCACAAGAAAACACCAATGATCCATGAGAAAAACACAGCAATAGCATGTAAAAGATGAAGACACCAACACTAAGCTCTTATTCATGCAAGTACTAAACTAAAACCTAGAAAATTAGTAAAGACTTGGGTTACCTCACAAGAAGCTCTTATTTAACATCACTAAGCTTGACGTACCTAACCTTTCCTCACGGGGGCTCATATATGAAGGTTTTCCTCTTACCTACAACTTGAAAGCATGATGGACATAATCGTTTCGAGATAGAGGGAGAGTTGTTGAGCTTGTTACCACATAAGGGTTCATCACCATTACTCCGTGCTTGCACATCCCCATTAGCCTTGGACCCCTTCTTG
The DNA here is from genome assembly GCF_009730915.1 of Dioscorea cayenensis subsp. rotundata. Classification (NCBI taxonomy): domain Eukaryota; kingdom Viridiplantae; phylum Streptophyta; class Magnoliopsida; order Dioscoreales; family Dioscoreaceae; genus Dioscorea; species Dioscorea cayenensis. Next base: position 15,209,899 of record NC_052476.1, on the reverse strand, counting down.
TGGCGTCCCCTTGCTCGCTTCATCTTTTGGACCATCCTCTTCATGATCCCCAGAATAGGTTACAACTTGTCCTTTAGACCAAGTGTCAATACTTCTTCGTTCTCCACTCCTTAGTCTAGCAACCCTTCATACGGATCTGGATTCATCATTTCCTGCATGTATTCATCAATTAACTCATCAGTATTGTAAAAAAAAAATATAAAGTATCATCAAAATTAATAGAATGTCGCATAGCTTCGGTGAGGCGGTATGTTAACTTGTCATCACCAACTTGTAAGGTCAACTCGCCGCCATCCATGTCAATAAGAGCTTTCGAAGTGCTTAAGAATGGCCTCCCAAGTATCAGCGGAACATAGACATCATCATCAACATCCAACACTACAAAGTCCACAAGAAATATGTACTTGTCAACTTTCACAAGTGCATCTTCGATGATGCCCCTCAGATGTCTAACCGTTCGGTCCGCCAATTGAAGGGTATCTAAGTGGGCCTAGGCTCTTCCAAGTCGAGCTTCTGGAAGAATGTGTAAGGCATGATGTTGATGCTAGCCCCTGAATCCGCCTATGCCTTTTCTTCACCCAAATTGCCAATGTTATATGGAATGATAAAGCTTTCGGGGTCTTCCTTCTTGTTCAGCATAATCTTTTGCTACACCACCGAACATGAAGCATTTAGAATCACAGATGCACTCTCCTCCAACTTCCTTTTGTTGGTTAAGAGGTCCTTCAAAAACTTTGCATAACGAGGCATTTGAGACAACGCCTATACAAATGGGATACTGATGTGCAACTGCTTGAATAGACCCAAGCACTTCTTGTATTGCTCATCATTTTGATCATTCTTCAATCTCGAAGGATAAGGGATTCTTGGCTGGTAGGGTGGGAGTGCCACCCCCTTCTCTTTTTCTATTTTCTCAACCTCCATGACCTTGGATGCTTCAACATTAGTCATCTCACTCTGGATCCTACCCTCAACTTCACGACCACTTCTTAAAGTGATCGCATTCACATGTTCTCTTGGGTTTGCCTCCGTGTTGCTAGGCAAACTCCCTTGAGGTCTTTTTGAGAGTAACTTCGCAATTTGTCCTACTTGATTTTCCATGTTATACAATGAAGCGCTATGATTGGGAAGTATGGCTTCAACTGATTGAAATCTTGTATCTGATAATGTAATGAACTTGGTCAATGCTTTCTCTAGGTCGGCCATCCTGTTCTCTAACCCTGAAACTCAATTCTATATGTTTGGGCTTGTTGTTGTTATTGGAAACCAGTTGGTGCAATCATCTTTTGTTTCCCTTGATTACTCCAAGAAAGGTTTGGGTAGCTCCTCCAACTCGGATTGTAGGTGCTGCTATATGGATTCCCTTGGCCTCTCATTGCATTCCCTACAAAATCCACTTGTTCCAACGAGAATGTGCCACCAATAGAAATTGGCCAATCAGATGGAACATGTCCTCCCCCACACCCAGTGCAACTCATCATAGCCGCCACTCTAGGAGAAGTTAGAGTGCCTAACTTCTTACTCAATGACTCAATTTGGGCTGCTAATGAGGTAACTACATCAATCTCATGAAGTCTGACTACCTTTTTTCTGTCTCTTGTATTCCACTGATAACTATTTATAGTCATTTCTTAAATGAGATGTCAGGCCTCGTCGGGGGTCTTACTTCCTAAGGTACCTCCTGCTGCAACATCTAGTAACTGCTTTATGCTTGGGTTCAAACCATTGTAGAAAGTCTGAATGATCATCCACTCGAGAAACCCATGTTGAGGACATTTCCACAGGAGCTCCATGAATCTATCCTATGTCTCAAATAGAGACTCTAATTCTGTTTGCACAAAAGATGATATTTCATTCCTAAGCTTCACGGATTTTCTGGGAGGAAAATATCGGGCAAGAAAAGCTTCTACCATCATCTCCCATGTAGTGATCGATGCTCTAGGTAATGAATATAGCCATTGCTTTGATCACCCTTTCATGGAAAATGGGAAGGTTCTCAACTTGATAGCATCATCTATAACACCAGTAATCTTGTGCATGCCGCACACTTCCAAGAAGTTCTCAATGTCATTATTTGGAACCTCATTGGACAAACCATTAAACTATCCCAATTGTTGTAGCATCTGGATGAAGCCTGGCTTGAGCTCAAAATTTTGAGCTGTAATTGATGGTCACATAATACTGGATTGCTCCCTAAGAACTATGAGTCTGGCATAATCTGAGAGTATCCTCTGCTACTCATTTTGTTATGCCATGTTATCAGACCCTTCACCTTCTATCTCAGCTTGATTTGACTATTCTTGCACAGGTTCTTTTCCCCTTCTATGAATTCTTCATTCAATGTCCAGATTTTCTTCAACCAATGTCGAAGGGTTTCCTCGGATCATAACCTAGAGCTACAACTAGAGAAAAGAAAACAAATCAGAAAGTTGGAAGAATAAGAAAGTGTGAAATAGAACAAGTGATGAATAGCTAAAATAGCAAAGTGCAAAGTGTTTCCAAAATGGCTATTCGATGGTAATGGCACCAAAACTTGACAACACCCGTTACCTGTGTACCGCAAGTGCATGGGTTATCAAAGTAATAAAAGTACTGTGGTGAGTGGGTAGTCATATCTATAGGGAATAATGTTACAAACACAAGATTTTCTATTTAACTATAGTCAAGAAGAATCAATTGTAGTGCGAACAATATCAATATGAAAAAGAAAAGAAATAATAAAAAAAGAAAGAGAGATGCAATAAAATGATAAGAGAGGCAATCAAACAAAGGTATGGCATCCAGACATTGTTCACCCTAGGACTAGTGCTCCAAGTGCAACACCAATCGTTATGTCTTCCAACTAATATCTAATAAGTTGTGGAAATCTTTAAACACAAGATCCAAACCTAAGGTCAACCGTGACTGACCCTACAGTATGCCCTAGCAGAGAAATCGCTTAGTCTCAATGCCTCACACTGTGCAAGGTTGTTTAAAGCTCTAGGGACTTCAAGTGGTAAACCCTATTCTTTAATCTAGATCTAACCCTTTGGTCCAGGCGAAATACTCCTAGTCACAATTAAGCCCCAGCACTAAGGATTACTTCAACGCTTCACTCTGTTGCTTGCACAACTAAGCCCTGGTGGATTTCTTCTCTTAGAACTTCACTTTATTTTGACCACAAAGGACTCTTGGAACACTGAGGTAGGATAAATAACAACTGAAGGAAAAAGGGACATTCTGCTACCTCTCGGCTCACCCTCTCAATCCTCTCTAACATAGCTTTGTCTAATCCTCATGGTGTGTCACTCATCCACAAGGATTACCAAGATGGATTCTCAACCCTAGTATCTCTCTAAGGGAAAATCAACTCAACAAGTATTCAAGATTGTAACTCAATTAGAACATCAATTAAAGAAACATAATGAAAGATCAATAAAACAAAAGAAACATAATGAAAGATCAATAAAACAAAAGCATCCTAGGGTTTACAAGTCCAAGCACCCACTAGAGGTTTAGCTCTCCATGAAGGAAGATACAATCAATAATGAAATTGAATGTAAAAACATGCATGCAGTCCATAACTAAAACCTCCTTGGTGTCCGTGTTGATGGTCCGGTGGAGTAGACTCGTCTTCTTTAAAGATTCTCTCATCAAGCCTAGGGCACACCTCACCGAATCGATGCCGATAAAAGCTCCCCCAATAACTATCTTCTGAAGGAACATAGTGTTGAAGGCCGTAGAACTACTCCAAAAGCCTTGCGAAAGCCTCTTCAAACCCTAGCCACGAGCGCCACCAAAGATGGGGAAGAAATAGGGAAAGGGTTGGGAAATGGCTCCCCAAAACGTCATTAGTCGCGGCTTTAAATAGGCTAGAATCGGGCATCCACACGGGTGTGTGGAATTTCCACACGCTCGTGTGAATTTCTGGAACTTCAGTTTTCTGCGAGCTATGAATAGTAACTACTACAATATTTTAATATAGTAAACTACTACAGTACTTCACCAAAATATTCCCGAATCCACACTCTTCATCGAGGCCACATGAATGCTCACACATCTATGCGGTAGATTGCGTTGCATCTTTAATAATGTCCCATTGATGAAGATTTTGCTAACCATACACAAGTCGGAACACGCGATTGTAACTACCTTTGTGCCCCTCTAAACCATGTGTTTGCTTTTGCACAATAGAGCTTGGCACACAATCAGGTGTCTTTGAGCACAACTTGTTTCTTTGTGTTTCTTCACTCTAAAATTTCGTCAACAAAGTGCATCCATGATCTATTTTTAGCTCCTTTCTTCCACTATTGTCTCCACAACCTTATATGCAGAAAAGAACACAAATACACATGTATAACCAATAAAATCTGAGAAAATTAATGCTCAATGTAAGAAAAGAATAGTTCATATTACTAATACACAAGCACTTATTACTGATCTCAGGACAGTGGTGATATGTTTTAAACAAAGGGGAGACATGGGTGCTAGTAAAGATATGAATGTACAAGAACGACAAGCTCCCAAAACCTAGTATGTGTGTGTACAAAACCCTACTTGTGTTCCCCACAGTTAATAGTATTAACAATGACACTAAATGTAAGGTCGGTAGCTTCATACACCCTAGGGGTAGCCTTTTCCTCAGGTAGGTCGTCAAATATACATTTGTGATGCCCAAAATTTGACTACTCAAGAGCGGCTTTCACTCATCTAAGGTGATAGCTCTTTCCATTAACTTTTTACATAACTAAACTTTGCAAAATTATTGGTAGGGAATTCCCAACAAGGAACCTGACTATCCAACATTTTTTTAACCCAAGAAATGTTAAACCACAAGTAGGGTAAAGTGACAAGAGTTTTAGGTTGAGGAACTGAAAGTAAGTTGTAATTTCACTATAATGGTTACTAACACAAACTTGTCCCCCTAAGTTTAAACATCACACCTGTCAAAGTATGAATGTGTAGGAAATGAATGAATCACATTGTAGGGGAGTGGAGTGCGCAGGCCTTGGTGCGACAGGGATCATAGGTCGGAGTGGAGCTCAACTGTCACCAGGCATCAAAAAGGGGGTCCCCTGCCGGTTTAGAAGTAAGCAAGGCATCGTAGGTAGGGGTGTGCGTGAACTCAGCATCGTACAATCCCAGGTGGATAGAAAACTCGGTAAGGCTCATGTGCTATAGTACGCAGAAAACCTGTAACTGAATATAATCTGCACGGTGAAACGCAATCGTGCCCCTCAAAAGCTCAAAAGCGGACAACACCTAGAGTACCAACTGCTTATAGGTTTTGTCAATAGTCTGAAACAACTGCCTCCATGCCCCAGCACGCAATAAATAACGCACCTCAGGCTCAAGCCCGATCTCTCGCAGGACATTCCAATCTCTTAATATGGGGCTGAGCATGAACCGTGGGCCGATATTCCCTACCAGGTGATGATGTGTTAGACTTAGGTCACTTAGAAGGCCTGATAAGTGTCTAAATGTACGTATTTGAGTGCATATATTTGCTACCTCTAGCATGTATTTTTATTAGAATTGATGCCCGTTTTGTGCTTAATCGTGTGTTATATGCTTTGCAGGGCACGGGAACACCATGGATGACACGAGGATATGATTCGGGTGAAAAAGAGAAGAAAACCAGGTCACGGCACTGTAGCTGGAGTACTGTAGTAGTGGCACTGTAGCAAGGGCACTGTAGCTGTCACTGTAGCTGTCACTGTAGTACCTGGAGAGTTTCAAGTCAGGAATTTGATCATGGCATACGGCCTCAATGGTGCCCGGTATGGAGCCCGGGATGATCACTATAGCTATAATAGAAGATATTTACTTGATAGAGTTTGCCTACCCCAAATAGTGTCAATGTTGAGCTCCATAGCGAGTGGTATAGCACTCGGGATGGAGGCCATCAAGGGGGTATGATGAGTGGTATATAGAGGGATTTTTGGGACTTTTGGCGAGACTTTTTTTTGGCCTCTTGGGCCGCCGCCACCACACACTCTTGAGGCCTTCCGGCCATCTTCCGGTGACGATCCTTGTGGGAAACGAGCACACATCATGACCAAGAGGGAGAGGAGCATAGGAGAAGGAGTTGGAGTGAAGATCTAAGCCACCATTGCATCACCATTCAAGGCTTCATCCATTCAAGGGGATCTAGACCGTAGAGGGGGTTTTCTTGCTTCTTTATTGTCTTTCTTTTCCTTGTATGTTGTTTAAGTGTCCCTTGTCATGAGGGATTAACTTATTGTTGTGTTTGGATTTGGATGAACCCTAGGGCTAATCTTGTGTATGAACTTGGAATGTTGTTCTTCATTGATTTTGATGGTTGTTTGAGATTCAATCTTTCATGCTTTCATGTCTAGAATTACATGTATGGAGAGATCCGTAATTCTACTATGAGTTGTATGCATAGATGTGACCTACTCACGTGTACTAGATCTAGGAGAGATTGAAAGGGGATGCTTGTGCCTACACGCCGAGAGATCGGGTGTTGGTAGCCCTCCATTGCTAGGTTTAAGCCGAAGGATAGTAGGTTTACTCCTATTAGAGAACTCCAAGAACATAATGCGATCATAGGTGTGTTAATCCGGAAGAGATTCCGATTGACATTCGTATGGGATCAGGGGTTAGTCACCGAGAGATTGGGGCTAATCTACTCACGAGGTCTCTTGGTCTCAATTATCATCAATGCATCTTTAACTCATCTTAGTTCGGGACTTAATGACAACCCTAGGTGGATTCCTTGTCCAAACACGACCTTCTCATGCTTGATACTCCCTTGTTTATTTACATCCGTAGTGCTAGTTACCCGACCATAGATTAGTTAGTTTATTTTATTTTATTTCATTTGTTCTTCATACCAAGAATTGTAGGCTAGATAATAGATGAAGGGTGAGTAATAATACTTCCTTGGCCCCGTGGAATACTACGACCCCTGTGTCACTCACAGGGTATTACTTGGCGATCCCGTACACTTGCGGGTGATCAATCAAGGCCCACCAACAATATTCTTCTTCGCCATGATCTACAAATAGAACATAAAAATAACTCAGGTCAAAGTTTCGAATTGAATGTTGGACACGATCATCCTAGGGGCACTACGACCATGTCCAAGCAAGAGGCAAATCAAAATTCAGCCAGGGCACGATCGTGTCACGCCGGACACGATCGTGCCAAGGTCGGTCATCGTCCGCAAAGAGGGACTCTAACAACATCCCAAAAAGGCTGACGAACAAAGCCACAAGGTATGCAATCCACACGAACACGAGCATGAAGAATTGGGAAAACGGATAATCACACACTCAAAATAGAAAGAATTTGCAATAAAACCAAGAAAAATTTTAAAATTGTGGAAACACTAGAAAAAACAAAAGATGGTTATCAACAAAAGGGAGCCATCGATGGACGTTGCAACCAAATGTACCCCGCTAAATAGGCCTAAAAGTAGGAGGATGAGTCAGGCGAATCAAGGGGAAGAGGTGCAGCGAAGGGGTGCTGCTACCTATGACACGTGCATGTTCGATCGCGGGTTTGGGCACAAAAATCAAGGGGTGACATGATCATGTCACCAAGGGTGCTAATTCCCCCCAAAATCAATGAAGAATGGTGAAATTAACAATTCAACACTGATATGATCGTGCAAGGAGCACAGAATACATGTTTCACATCAACACAATCATGTTAGGCCCGTGTCTGCACTGAAATTTTACCAAGATGTCTGGCTAGAGAAAATTGGGGACATACACATGAGCGTGTCCTGCCCGTGTCCTGCCTGTGTCTATCCTGGAAATTTTCAGAGTAGAGAATCTTCCTCCCAAAATAAATGATAAAGCACATGACAAACTTGAAATAGAAAACAACATGAAAATCAAACCAAAGAGATCATGACAACCATAAGATGATAAGAGATCAGATGTCATGAGGCTAGGAGAAAGCAAACCCAAAACAAAAACAAAAAACGGAGATAACCAACACAAAACATATAATTTGGGTTACCTCCCAAGAAGCTCTTGTTTAACGTCACAATCTTAGCGTACCTGTTACGCTCTTATGGAGGTTCTTGAAATTGAGACCTCTCTGGGCAATGCGAGACAGAATTGCATAAATATGAAGGCAACATGTTAATTAAATGGATCTCACCAAATGCCCGAGTACCAACATGGTGAGGGACGCGCGGTTTAGGCGATGAAGTGAGTGTCTTCTTCTTTTTGCATGTTACCTTCTTCCACCACTTCTTTACCCGGGAGATTTACCTCTCAGGTGGCTTAGAGTCCATGCATACTAACACTACAAGACCCTAGACTTCCTCTATTGCCAAACCCAGTTCATCATGATCAAATGGGATGTCCTCCAAAAGGTCATTGAGTTCATCCTTCAAGAATGTCTCCAGTATTAAATCAGAAACAAGCTCATCAACCACATCAACAAAATAACAAGTATCATCAAAATCCATCATATGTCGCATGGAGCTGGGAAGCCTAAATTTGGTTTCTTCATCACAGACTCGAAGAGTCATTCAGCCATCTTTCACATTAATGAGAGCTTTGGACATCGCCCAGAATGGTCATCCCATGATTAACAGCACTTCCACTTTATCATCAATATCCAAGAAGACGAAGTCCACCAGAAATATATATTTGTCCACCTTGACCGAAACATCCTCAATTATGCCCCGTGGTATTTGGGTGGATCAGTCTGCCAATTGGAGAGTCATGTTTGTAGGTTTAGGCACTTTATCCAGGTAACAAGGAATTAAACCACTGCTTGGCCCTTCCTCACAATGTGAATGGGAAGAGTCTCAGGCGAACTACCTCCTCAGAGACATTGCTCGCCTTCTATGTATCATAGATTTCCAAGAAATTTCTAAGATGCTCACATGGGTCTTCATCCTAAAACCGGTCAAATTGACACATTTGTTGCACCAACTGGATAAAATTCGGCTTCAACTCAAAGTTATTTGCGGCAATAGGAGGATAAACAATGCTAGAACCGACCCCTTCTAGATTTGGTAGGGCAAAATATAAGATACTCTGTGGGTGATTGCCGACCATTTCTACATCTTGATCCATTTCCACTCTAATTTCAACAGACCATGTATTACTCAAACTAATTAGATGTAGTCTCCTTCTGAAGGTTCTCTCTACTTTTGGATCAGGTTTAACTGGTGGGGTCGATGTACTCCCATGGGTCATACACTTGTACTTGCACTTCATAGATGAACACAATGTTAGCTCACTGAAAATTTAAAGTAAAGCAAGAAATTAATGACAAAGTAAAGAACACATCAAAAAAGAAAGCAGATATACACAAATATGCACAATATAAACAAACTAGAACACGAGATTATAAGCTTTCTAAATAGTTGCCAGTCCCCAGCAACAGCACCAAAAACTTGATGTGCTCTCCGCAAGTATACGGGTCGCACACAGGTGATATAGTAGTACCCCGTAAGGGGTTGGGTTATCAAACCTTTGGGAATGGGCCAAAAATACTAACTTAACACTGATGTTTAGTAATAATTAAATAGATAATGAAGTTGAGCAAAATAAAAGAACCATTAAAATGGAAGATAATGAAGAGAAAGGATGGAGATAAAGGTGATTGGATCAAGTTTCAATAGAAAAGAACAATGCCCCAGGATATTCCCCTTGCACTCGGTAATACTCACTCACTCTCAAGTTCTACCAGGAACATTCTAGGGTTCTAGTGTGTGCTCAGTAGAAATGTGGTAGCTATGGTTCTCATATACACCATGTTTTGCTAAGATAACTATGGCGTCTTGCGCATCAAGTTTTGCAATCATGTAAGGTAATCACAACTATGGCAATCCACACATCAAGTTATACCCAAGAAACTGTGCAAATCAAACACATCAAGTTATACCAACAAAAGATTAACACAAGAACCAAAAGAACTCCATAGATCAAAAGAGTGTAAGTGTTTTTAGCATCCAAAGTACAAAGATCCCACCTCGGTGCACTATGGCTGGTTAGCTCCTCATGGGTGGGTACAACGTGGAGGAGAAAAGGCTAGATCTAGAGAAAGAAGTCATGACTCCCTTCACTCTAAGATTTGCCTCCGATGTTGAGCTCCTTGTGCTAACACCACTTCTCTTGTGCCTCCCACTTGCTACTTTACACCCTAGAAGTTGTGGATAAGCTCAATCTTCATCCTCATCAAAGTCCTCCCAGTGGAGAAGAAGATCCCCGAACCAAGATGAAGAGGAAACCCTAAAATTTGGAGTTAAAAAGGCACTTTTCGAGCTTGACACAGCCTGCGCAAGATCGTGTCTCAGACCGTATCATGCTGGGGCGACATAAGTAACAAGGAGTGTCTCAGCCTGAGAAGTTTCGTGGCAAGGACACAATCGTGTTGTTACCGTGCAAAGTTATGACACAATCATGTCATGGACACTCAGCTCGTGTCAATAATTTTCCAATGAATTCACCAATGATCTGGACTTTTCGGGGGCATTGACACGATCATGTCCTGACCGTATCAATCTTACAAATATCCTTCAGCACTGAAATCTCACTGAGTCAACAATTTGCTAAGAACTTCAGGGGGTATGACATGTGCGTGTCTCGCCCGTGTCAGGCTTGAACACTTGAACTCCTATGGGGTATTTTCATCCTGAATTTGCTCCAAATCAAACTGAGCCCCTAATTTCTGCACATATGACAAAAATACCCATAATAGCACTGCTCATGTATAAAAATACACTTGAGAACAATTAAAATAATGAAATTAGGGTATGAAAACATGTATGCAAAGTGCACTCATCATGGAGTTGAGTATAGAGTTCGGCAGTCTATTTCTTCGACTGCTGCTTCTGAGGTACAACCTGGCCGGTGAGGATACCCCTGCCCCACCACTAACTGACACCACTTTGCACCTAAGATTTGGATCACCACCTCATGCCCCAGACCACATTATTTGTTCTACAACAGCTTTCCGATGGCTATGGAGGAGTGTCACACGGATAGCTAAGCATTTGGTTGTGAGACTATCCACTGAGCACCCTAGTCATCATATCAGGGTTGACACTTCTGATTTGCGAGAGTCTTCTGGATCGGGTAGCGATTCTCGTGTCGGGAGTGCACCTTTCAATGCTCATCAATTCAGCCACACTCTATCCTTTGTCATTTCATTTATTTGTTTTTCTTCCTTTTTATTTTACCCTTTGACTCAGTTAGCATGGGGAGTCCCCGGCTACATTTTGGTTTGGCTATCTTACTGTTACTATAGTTGTAGTTTCCTTTTAGTCTTTTCTATCTTTTATATATTTTCATATTTTAGGAGCTTCACCTGTGTCCTTCATTGCTTTCAGGAATTGTATGGTTGCTTGGAGTTGAAAGCACACACGTTGAGCGCAGCAACATCACTCTCCGTGTTCTGTAAAGTTTTTCTAACCCCATCCATTTTGTGTTGTCTCAAGTTTGTTTTCCATGTTCATCATCTTAAATAGAGGACATTGTGGGCGAGGTTGCATGCTTGCTTTGTTAATGATTAGTGTTTAACCAATGACGGTCTATGATCGATGACATGTTGAGCTCCTTAATCTTAGGGAAACTCTTGTGTGTTAGTTAATTATTTGGGATCCATATTGTAGTCTCGCTCTTACTTTGAATGCTTGAGTTTATCATTCAACCCTAATTATGGGACTGCGTGCAACGGAGTGAAGCGTTGAGGTGATCTTAGTATCTAGGGCTCAATTATGGTTAGGGACCTTCCACCTGGACCAAAGGGTTAGGTCTATAATAAGGAAGAGATTTATCACTTGGGATCCCTAGAGCTCATTGCAACTCTATGAGAGTGCGAGGTGTTGAGATTGTTCGATTTCTCCTTCGGGACATGTATAGAGTTAGGCATAGTTGATCTTAGATTTGGGACTATGTAATTAAGGATTTCCACGACTCATCATTGCATTGATTAGGAAGCATAATAGAGGGTTCTTGTACTTGAAACAATTATCCTAGGTTGAGCATTATCCGGGTACCCCATCTTTATCGATTGCCTTACCCCTTCTTTACTTTTGCTCTCTTACTTGTTGCTTTTATTGTTGAGAATTGAATCATTGTCACACTCATTATCATTGATCTTCTACATAGCTAAGAATTGAATTAAGTATTTTTATTCCCTACTCCCTGTGGATTCGATACCCGCTCACCCAGGATTATTACTTCGACAAACCCGTGCACTTGCGGGATATACGCAAGGGGACCTTGTCAAGGGCCTAACCATCCATCAAAAGAAGAAGTTCTTCAGGGACTTTAAGAATTACTTTTGGGATGATCCATACTTGTTCCGCATTTGTACAGATCATGTGGTTAGAAGATGTGTATCCAAGGAAGAAGGTTGGGATATCCTAGCACATTGTCATTCTGGGCCAGTTGGGGGACATTATACTTCAAGTAGAGCTGATGAAAAAGCTTTGGCTACCGGATTCTATTCGCCAAATTTATTCCAGGATGCGCATTAGTTTGTTCTTCAATGCGACAGTTATCAGAGGGCCGAAAAATATCACGACGGGATGAAATGGTTCAGAATCTAATGTAATTTTGTGAGGTGTCTGGCATATGGGGGATTGATTTCATAGGACCATTTCCAAGGTCTAATGGCAATCAATATATTTTGGTAGCGGTGGACTATGTTTCTAAATTGGTGGAAGCTCAAGCTCTACCTACTAATGATGCTAGAATCGTGGTTAAATTTCTAAAGATGTTGTTCACTCTATTTGGAACCTCACGAATTATCATTAGTGATCGAGGAACTCATTTTTGCAACACTCAACTTGAAAAAGTGTTGAAACACTATGGAGTGCATCATTGCCTTGCTACCCCCTATAATCCATAGATAAGTGGTCAAGTGGAAGTCACAAATAGAGAGCTTAAGAGGATTTTGACAAAGTTAGTGGAGCACGAGAAGCGTGATTGGTCATAGCGCTTAGATGACACACTTTGGGCTCAAAGAATAGCATATAAAACTCCAATAGGGACCACACCCGATAACTTGGTGTATGGTAAGTTATGTCATTTGCATGTGGATCTCGAACATAAAGCCTATTGGGCCATTAAAGCCATGAATTTTGACTTGAGCAAAGCGGGGAAACAAATAATGCTTCATCTCAATGAGTTAGATGACTGGAGGATGAAGGCATACGCGAATGCAAGGATTTACATAAAAAGAATTCGGAAGTGGCATGACAAGCATATCAAGAATCAGAAAGAGTTCAAAGTTGGAGATCAAGTGTTGTTGTTCAATTCTTGCCTGCGACTATTTTTGGGGAAACTCAAGTCTAGATGGTTTGGGCCTTATACTGTAACCAAAGTTTCACCTCATGGTGCTGTTGAAATTACCCATACGGAGAAGGATGTGTTTAAGGTGAATGGACACCCGTTAAATCAAAGCAGTGGGTTAGGTGGGGCAAACAAGGTAGAAGTTCTGTGTCAAAGCTGTGAAGAAAGCCATAGAGAGAAAACATGACTTCCTTAACGCACAAATAACACTACAACTCATTACTATCATTCATTCAAGCCAGGAGGTTCTTAACAATAAATTATAGCTATCACTGGTGAAGTAAGCATGCAAATAATCCATCCCCACACCTAGAATAGTACATTGCCCTCAATGTACACTAATCAGCAGAACAAGGTGTACAATTCATAATAATTAAATGAAGCATGAAAGGAAGGGGTAAAGAGACTGCCCCATTTGGTTGATGAAGATTGTGCAGTGAAAGCGTAGTCAATGGACAATAAGGCCAGCAAAGAGGAAAGGAGGTGGGGCACAATCCTTGAAAAGTCCTGCAAAAATAAGCAAGGCAATCACGACACATAAGAAAATCAAAGGGGAAGGAAAACATGCATAATAGTCAAAATAAAAGTAATACAAGTCTAGCAGGGAAGGAGCCCCTGCTAACAAAAGAAGTTTAACTAGCAAGCCACAAAACAATGCAAAATACAAAACATAAACTCAAGTCCATAAAAGTCTTGCTCTAGGCTGGGTGGTGGTCGTTAGTAGGTGCAGCAGGTGCAGCAGGTGCTAATGATGTGGTAGTCCCTGAGGTGGTGCCAGAGGATGAGGAAGACCCATGCACGAAAGAGAGAAATTCGCGCATATCCCTTGCCAACTGTCTAAGTGTCTCAGTATTCTCTTGATGTCCTTGATGAAGGGAACGAATCTCGCCCTTAATCTCGTGAAGGTGAAGTTCAACTAGAGGTAGTGCATCGTCTGGCTCAGAATCGGACTGTGGTGGAGAAGCAGGGATGTGCTGACCTATGACTGAGTACCGGATAACGGCATATGTGTCACCAAGTTTCTCCACCAATCCAATAGAAAACATAGTAGCCATCCCCAAGGATGAAAATCCACCAACAATGAGCATGTCCCGGGTGTGCTCGATTAAACCCATACCTCGAATCATACATGTGATATACGGCCCATCAAAAATAGATCCAAGGCATGTGTAAGTACCCTGATGAACAAATAACTCTGCAAAGATGTGATCAAGTTGGATCAGTTAGCACTCAATGATACTGTATATCATTAGTAAATTGGAGCGTGTGATTACCCCAGTGCTATCACCCCGGCCTTTAATACCTCGACTCAAGAGTGCATGAACATATCGATGCGCGGGATTGTGAAGACGAGATGCTTTCCTTGACTCATTTGTGCGCCGGCCATAGATAATATTCCAAAACCGTGTGTGTGTCATGGTGGCCGGAAAATCTGTAAGAAGACGATGAAATGCGGGTGTGTTCACGAATCCCTCATCATTCAAGCCCAAGAAACAACCCAATTGTGTATCACTAATGGTGCGCATTGTCCCAAAGACTTGGAAACTTATCCGGGATGGTCTTACTAATTTAATTGTGCTTAGGACCTCCAAGGTGAGCTCACGGTAAGCCGGATCATTAATTGAGAAAATCTGGTCCCAAACATCATGATTGATTAATTCTGACACGGTCTCGGTCAAACCTAGAACTTCGAGGTCATTTCCTTCAATTTTCTGGATAACACCAAAAGCTTGGACTTCAAGAGGTTGTAGCATGCCCTATGTTGTCGTAAGGCTAAGGATGGCACTCCACTAGGTGCCGCATCGTGTCTTGGCCGCTTTGATAAAACACGCTTGACCGGCATTCCTATACCACAAAATACAAGATCAAACCACAATTTTCATGAATATAATCATAGGAGATATCCATATCATCATAGAATTAAGAAAAAATTGAGTGCACAACATTTTCAATGTGAAGAACGAAAAAATTCAACCTTTGCTACAGTATCTCGTGAAAATTTTTTACCGAGAGTTTCTCCTTGACATGAAGTTTCCCAAAATTTACAAATGAAGGAAAAACTCTAGGAATTAAGCACACACCACATCACAACAACTGAATATGTCATTCAAATTTCAAAGATCAAATAAAAACACAACAAAGCCCAAGTTTGTAGCAAAACCTTGAATTACGGCTTCAAAGCTTGGAGTGAAGAAATCCGGCGAAAAAGATGGTAAAACTCATATTAAATCCCAAGATTGAGTTTGCAAGATGGATGAGAGGAGATTAGATAAGAAAAAACCAAGAAAAATGGTGGAGAAATGAGGTAGAGTGAAAGAGAAATGAGAGAAAACGAAGAGGAAAAGATGGAGGTTGGAGTAGAGAGAGAAAGGGGAAGAATGCCCCTTTAATAGGCTACCCAGCCCATGCGGGTCCCATGCATGCGTATGGTGCCCGCATAGGCTAGAAAAATCCAGCCCGAGAGCATCACGGGCTTCATGCGGATGCATGGCGCCCGTGAGCGTTTCTGGCCGCGCGCCGCGCGGGTCCGGGAGGCTCACGGTCGGTCTCGCTGGCGCATGGCGCCCGTGAGACCCTCAGCCCACTAGGCTATAGTCCACATGAGGGGTCTCTTGCGGCCGCAATGACACCCGCAAGGCCCTGGAACATGCCATAAGTGTCCATACGGGCCGTATACAGCCCGTATGGACCTGGAAAATCGAAAAAATTGGCATGGTTCCTCTTGCAAACTCAATAAAATACGAATTACAACCTCTTAAACGCCAAAATAACAATGAATCACATCTAAACAATACTAATTCAAGGCCAAAGACAAGCAAACAAGCCTTAGCATGAGTGAGCACAACAACAAAAATACGAGAAACTCACAAACATAAGCGTTCAACCACAACAAAGGAATTAAGCAACTAAAAGAAATACGAAAATTTAAAGACAATGAATTTAAAGACTTGGGTTGCCTCCCAAGAAGCGCTTGTTTAATGTCATTAGC
This sequence comes from Dioscorea cayenensis subsp. rotundata, assembly GCF_009730915.1. Lineage (NCBI taxonomy): Eukaryota > Viridiplantae > Streptophyta > Magnoliopsida > Dioscoreales > Dioscoreaceae > Dioscorea > Dioscorea cayenensis. Next base: position 15,193,636 of record NC_052476.1, on the reverse strand, counting down.
TTGATGTACCTTCATTCTTACCTCATGGTGGATCAAATGGTGGGGACTTACCTCGAAGTCCAAGGGAAGTGCTCCAAGATAGGTATGGCTTCAGTCGGTGACCGTTAACCTTAAATGTACCTTTCTCCGGATGAGTTATCTCAATGGCACCATAGGGAAAGACTTGTGAAACTGTGAAGGGTCTGTGCTACCTTGATTTTAACTTCCCCGGGAAGAGTCGTAACCTCGAATTAAAGAGGAGAACCTAGTCCCCTTCCTTGAAGTGCTTACCTTGTTTAATGTGTCAGTCATGATACTCCTTAATCCTTTTCTTGTAAAGCAAGGAATTTTCATATGCCATAGTGCGCCATTCATCCAACTCACTTAGTTGGAACTTCCTCTTATGGCCGATTAGATTAGGATCGAAATTCAATTGCTTAATAGCCCAGTATGCTTTATGTTCCAATTCAACGATTAAATGGCAAGCTTTCTCGTAGACCAGCCTATAAGGGATTGCTTCAAGAGTTATCTTACACGCTGTCCGATATGCCCAATAGGCATCATCCAAATGATCTGCCCAATCTTTCATGTGCTGACTTATGGATTTCTTCAAAATCCGTTTCAATTCGCAGTTAGAGACTTTAACTTTCCCACTAGTTTGAGAATGATACAGAGTTCCAACCCTGTGGAATACTCCATATCGCTTCATGGTGTTTGCAAACTGAGAGTTACAAAAGTGAGTCCCTCTATCGCTGATGATCGTTCTCGGTATACCAAACCTGGAGAATTGCTTTTTCAAAAATTTTACTACCACTCGTGTATCACTTGTGGGGAATGCCTGTGCTTCAACCCATTTAGAAACATAATCCACAGCTACCAAAATGAACTGATTACCATGGGAACTAGGGAAAGGGCCCATGAAATCAATCCCTCACACATCGAACACCTCACAAGCTTGGGTCCAAGTTTGTGGCATCTCATCTTTCCTTGAAATTTTTCCAGCCCGTTGGCACCTATTGCAACATTGAACAAACTTTTGTGCATCTTGAAAGATGGAAGGCCAATAGAAACCTGCATCTAGAATTTTCCTGGTTGTTCGGTTGACACTGTAATGCCCCCCAACAGGACTGGCATAGCAGTGCTCCAAGATAGAATACCCTTCCGAATGAGATACGCATCTCCTCACCACCTGGTCAGCGCAAGTTCTAAACAAATAGGTATCCTCTCAGAAGTAATATTTTAGATCAGAGTAGAACTTCTTCCTTTGTTGATAAGTTATCCCATCAGGATGTATCCCTGCAGCAAGATGGTTTGCAAAATCAGTGAACCACGGAGTTTCTTCTTCTCTCATTATCCGAATGCTAAACAACTGCTCATCAGGAAAGCCATCATTTATCTCCTTTCTCTCCTTGGTGATCTCTAATGGGATCACAAGGTGTGGTAGGTGGTCGGCGGCCAAGTTTTCTGCCCCCAACTTATCCTTTATCTCCAAGTCAAACTCCTGAAGCAAGAGTACCCACCGGATCAGACAAGGTTTTACGTCCTGTTTGCTCAAAAGATATTTTAGAGCGGAATGGTCGGTGAACACGATCACCTTTGATAACACTAAATATGAACGGAACTTGTCAAATGCAAAAACCACAGTGACAAGGTCCCCTTGCGTATATCCCGCAAGTGCACGGGTTTGTCGAAGTAATAATCCCGGGTGAGCGGGTATTGAATCCACAGGGAGTAGGGAATAAAAATACTTAATTCGCTTCTTAGCTATGTAAAAGATCAATGATAATGAGTGTGATAATGATTCAATTCTCAACAATAAAAGCAACAAGTAGGAGAACAAAAGTAAAGAAGGGGATAAGGCAATCGATAAAGATGGGGTGCCCGGATAATGCTCTGCCTAGGATAATTGTTTCAAGTGCAAGAACCCTCTATTATGCTTCCTAATCAATGCAATGATGAGTCGTGGAAATCTTTAATTACATAGTCCCAAATCTAAGGGCAACTATGCCTAACTCTATACATGTCCCGGAGGAGAAATCGAACAATCTCAACACCTCACACTCGCATAGAGTTGCAATGAGCTCTAGGGATTCCATGTGATAAATCTCTTCCTTAATATAGACCTAACCCTTTAGTCCAGGTGGAAGGTCCCTAATCACAATTGAGCCCTAGATACTAAGATCACCTCAACGCTTCACTCCGTTGCACGCGCAACTAAGCCCCAGCGGAAGTTCATCCCTTAGACCATTCACTCTATCATGGCCGCAAAGAACTCGAGGAATGGAGGTAGAATTTATCACGCCGGAGGGGAAAGGGGACGCTCTTGTACCTCTCGGCTCACTCTCTCAATCCTCTCCAACCTAGCTTTATCTAACGCTCGTGGTATGTCACTCACTCACAAGGTTACCAACAAGAACTCTCAACCCTAGTGTCACTCTAGGGGAAATGTTCATACAATCAAGCATTCAACGTTGGAACTCACAATAAACATCAATTTATTGAAAGCATAATAAAAAGGTTCAAAGAAACAAATACATCCTAGGGTTCACAATACCCGAGTACCCACTAGGGGTTTAGCTCTCCATGGAGCTAAGTACAATCAAAGAAATAGAATGTTAAACCAATGAATCCATAAAGAAACCCCCTCGATAATCGTGTCGATGGTCTTATGGAAAGTCCTCTACTGCTCAGTCCAAGGATTCCCTCGTCCCCAGGGTATAGGATACGCCTCGACGGAGGCTTCCATACCAACCTTCTTCCTAAGGAATAACGATGTCGGAGCCGTAGAACCTCTCCAAAAACTTGGCCAATACCCCTCAAAACCCTAGCCAAGCCCTCTCTCAAGTTGGGGAAAAAGATGGAGAAAAGAATACTAAAATCGGTGCTGATTCGGCTTTTAAATAGGTCTGGAATCGGGCGACTACACGGGCGTGGATGCTTCACGTGCCCATGGGGAATTTCCACACGCCGGTGTGGATCCTCTGAACTCCTGTTTTCTCGGCCGGCTGTGAACAGTCTTTGCTGTCATGTACTTTCTACCGTGTTGCTACATTTCTCACTTCAGATGTCGACTGAATAGCTTCCCGAATCCATACTTTCATTGGAGTAACGCAAACGGGCACACGTTCACGTCGTGGATCACTTGCATCTTCAATGATAGGCACATTGGTGAAGCTCTTATTCTATGTGCATAAGTCGGAATGCTCGAGTGTGACTGCCTTTTGTGCCCCTCTAAATGGATGTGCCAACTCGAGTACGAGGACGTTGGCACACACACTCTAGCATCTCACATCGACCTATGTCTTCTCGTCTGAACCTTAGCAAGATTTCCTCCAAAATCGGTGTATTGTAATCCACCTTGGCTTCTTTCCTTCATACTTGGCCTCACAACCCTACCTGCATAAAAGTAACATAAAAACACACATATTAGCGTAAAAACTTGAGAAAAGTAATGCTCAACATAAAGAATGAACGCTTCGCATTCATATCGCACAAGCACTTATCACACAGCTAGCATTTCTTTCTTGGTGGTAGTATAATTCTCCTGAGCACCATTCAATGTCTTACTTGCATAGTATTTAAGGTGGAAATGACCCCCTCGACGTCGCCCAAGAACTGCCCCCACTGCGAAGTCACTAGTATCACAAATGAGTTCAAAAGGTAAATTCCAATCGGGGGACACGATAATCGGGGTCTTCAAACAAGCTTTTTCTTAAGGGTAAGAAAAGCAGTCATACACTCATCACTAAACTCAAATGTCATGTCCTTCTCAAGGAGTTTTGTAAGTGGTCAAGCAATCAATGAAAAATCCTTGACAAATCTTCTGTAAAAACCTGCATGTCCCAAAAAGCTCCTAATGACCTTCATCGACATTGGGGGAGGCAGCTGTTCGATAGTGGAAACCTTGGCCTTATCCACTGCAATTCCTTGTTGTGATATCTTATGACAAAGCATAATGCCTTCCTTGACCATAAAATGACACTTTTCCCAGCTGAGAACCAAGTTGGTTTCCTCAGATCTGGCTAAGACCCGCTCTAGATTTTTTTGAGGCGAGGTCGAAAGAATCACCAAAAAAAGCGAGAAATCATCCATGAAAAACCTCCATGATATCTTCCACTAGATCAACAAATATGGCTATCATGCATCATTTGGAAGGTAGTCAGGCGTTACATAGACCGAAAGATATACGCCGGTAAGCAAAAGTACCATAAGGGCATGTGAAAGTTGTCTTCTCCTGGTCTTCTGGGGCAATTGGGATTTGAAAGTATCCAGAGAAATCATCTAAGAAACAGTAATATGAGTGCCCTGCTAGTCGTTCAAGCATTTGGTCAATGAAAGGTAGAAGGAAATGATCTTTTCTAGTAGCATCATTGAGTTTTCTATAGTCTATGCACACCCGCCAACCTATGACCGTTCTAGTGGGGACTAATTCATTTTTTCATTAGTGACCACCTTCATTCCCCCTTTCTTTGGTACTACTTGCACTGGGCTCACCCACTCACTATCAGAGATAGGGTAAATGATGCCTGCATAAAGAAGTTTGATCACCTCACTGCGCACTACTTCTTTCATATTAGGTTTGAGCCTTCTCTGGGGTATAGCCGTTGGCCTATGATTATCTTCCATGAGAATCTTGTGTGTGCAGAAGGAAGGGCTAATTCCCTTAATGTCTGAGATCTTCCATGCAATTGCTTTCTTATACTTTTTTAACACACTCAGAAGGTCTGATTTTTGCTTAGGGGCCAGGTCTGAGGTAATGATAATTAGAAGTTTTGACCCCTCTGCCAGAAATGCATACTCCAGGTGTTCGGGTAGCGGCTTCAATTCTAGTTCCGACGGTTCATCAATTAATGATTTTAATCTCCCAAACTTCCCGAGATCAATATCCTCAAACCCTCTACACTCATCTTCCGTGGAGCTACCACTATCCATCCACTCTTCCATAGCTTGAATCTCACATCCGGATGATCCTGAGTCACTTCCCCCCTCCCATAAGATCTCTTTCCTCTTCATCTTGCTAAACTAGTACGCCAGAGTCATCGAACTTGTTCCTCTCTTCCTCACTGTTGGGGATGGAGGGGAGGACAGGTGGAATAAGCTCAACTACTGGCAACACATTGTTGGACTTTATATAATGCATAAATAGGTCCTGCACATCATGTTCTTCCAAGGGTACAGTTCTAGCCACATTGAAATGCTCAGACCATCTCCAACTATCAAGAATGTGTGTACTTATTATTTCCTCCAGTTCAAATGCTGCTAGATATTCAAATGGGGAATTCGAGTATGGGATCTATGGACAGGAAGCGTCACCCCAACCGCTAGCTGCAGCCATGATTATAATGGATAATGAATAACCAGGAAATGTTAAACAAAAAGAAATATTTAAAGCAAAAAATAATTTCAAATGAATGGAAATGTATATACAAAAGGAATAAAAAGAAACAAATGTGCAAAAATGAAGGAAACAATGTCTAAATCAATAAGCTCTACGTTTTTCGAGTATTCCTTGTGGGTCCCCTGCAATGGCGCCAAAAACTTGATGCATGATCGGCAAGCGTACGGAGTCGTCAAGTAATACCTCTCGTGCGAGCATGAGAGGGTCGTATTCCCTGGGCCCAAGGATCTACCCTTACTTCCTCTTCGCGTATTGTCTAGCCGAAAGATTTGAAGGGTTTCTCTAATCTATTAATTAAAATGAAAGAACTACAAGTGGAGTCTAAAACAAGGTAAGGGTATAAAATCAGGGGAAAGAAATGGTCACGGATGCGGATTCCCAAGGGCTACTAAAGTGTAGAGGATACTAAGAATGTCATGCAATTGAGAGTTTAGACCTAGAGATTTCCTAAATTAGATCAACCCGATGGTCACGGCAATTGACCTATAATCCGGTATAAGTATTGATATGGAATTTCTTCAATCAAATCCTCATATGATTGCATTAACAAAGGAGGAAATCCCTAATTAGAGCCAGAACACAACTTGGTCTAGCCCTAATGTTGGAGGAGTACAAAATACCCAATGTTCACGGCATATTCGTACATGAATCCCTTCCAAACTTGTTGTGTCTAGTACAAGGGCGATGGTCCCGCTACCAAGTACAACCTAGGAGTTGGTTTACAGAGTTCTTATGTAAGCAACACATCAAATGCACCAAGAATGAATCACAAACACACAACAATTGCAATAGACAAATTAGATCATCCAAATACACAAGTTCACCCCAACGTTCACTGGCATCCGGTAACCTTGGGGTCTACTCGTCCATTTAAACAAATACAAACAATATGTCTATGAAAACAACTACAAATCCCATAAGAAAACTACCCTCAAACAATAGAACTGAGATGACAAGCCAAGTAAGGTGGAAAGCTTCCATGGACGCCGCGATCGGGGCGGCTTCCCTTGTCGTCTACAAGTTTCCAAAGAAGAGATCGATGAAGATCTAGTCAAACCAAGCTTCTCCCTTTGATTGCCCTTCTCCAAAACGTCTGATCTTGCCTCCTCTGAACTGGTGGAAGTCGGCTCCAAGAACTCCCCCAAAAGCTTTCTCCAAAAATGTCCTCCCCTTTGCCGTAGAAATTCGGTCTAATATATACCCCGTCAGGTCCATACGGGCTCCATGCAAGCGCATGGAGCCCATGAAGCTCACTGCCATTTTGCCCAGAAAAGATGTTGGTGCTAAAGTACTCAGCTACAGTATTTTTCCTACAGTACTAAGAGTTGTAAATTTCCAGCAAACCTCACGGGCACTCATGCGGGCGCATGGACCCCTGTGAAGCTCACAGCCAAATGCCCTCAGCATGAATAGTGACTCTGCTACAGTGCTGCTACAGTGCTGGAACCCCAAAAATGCCGTTTTTGGTGTCGAATTCATCTAATTTTTATTTTTGAGCTTCGTTTCGGCTCTTTTAAGATCTGCAACACCGAAATAACAAATTTAGACTTAAACGGGCATCAATTCATTAAAATATACACAAATAATACCAGATTAATATGTATAAAATACGTACATTTAGGCGTTTATCAGTTGTCTTAATCTTTTACATGCTTTTGGTGTGTTTTTCTTGTGGATTATTGGTGTTTTTGTGTGCTTAATTATGTTTAATGAAGTTTCTTAGTCATTTCAGCGTGTTTCTCATTGATTCTCAGGTTAGTGTTTCATAGTAAATGCAGGCTCTTTATTTGTATAAGTGTGTATAAATTGTCTACAGAGTCTGTAACTTTTTTATGTCATCCAGAGAAGACACACGGCCGTGTTGAATTTTCCACGGCCATGTGGAAATTCCACACGGGCATGTGTTTCTGTTCAGAGCTCAACTTCTCCATCCCGAGAAGACACAGGGGCCTTTGAATGCCCATATGAACGACATTGTGACGGTTACACACCCGTGGGTAATATTCACACGGATGTGTGTTTCTCTGTAGAGTTCAAAGGTCCATCCCAAGAAGACACTGGGGCATGTGTCTTCCTCTATGGATGACCCTGTAAAATACACATGGGCGTGGGTAATTTTCCACATGCCCATGTGAAACTCTATAGATAATTCTCCTCCATCCCGAGAAGACACAAGGGCGTCTGAGTGCCCCTGTGAGTGGTCCTTATGAAGATCAACGGCCGTGTGAAATTTCCACAAGGAAATGTGAAATACTTAGAGAAATTTCTCAGATGGACAGAGAAGCCACAGGGATGTGTGGGTGCCCATGTGGGTCAGGCACACGGCTATGGGAAATTTTCACACGCTTGTGTGGATGCATTCAGATAGGGTAACAGGCTATCCCGAGAGTACACAAGGGCGTGTGTCTGCCCCTGTGAAGCTCCCCTGTGGAGTCACATGGGCGTGGATAATTTCCACATGCCCGTGTGGATGTGTAGAAAGTGAAGACGAGTGACTTTTCTCCATAAAATGCTCGTGCCCCTTCGTTCTTTAACTCCCAAATAGTCAAATGTCATCTCCCTTCACTCTCCCAATCCCTCGCCGTTTATGTATAGAGTTCTAGGGCTGTTTGCTGGCTGTATTAAAAGTTTTTCATCTTCACTTCATTCGTAAGCCCTATTTCTCCTTTCCTTTTACCAAACATGATTTATTTCAATTAAAATAGGTGATTTTTCTTTATTTGTATGTTAAAATGGTTGGTGCAAGGTTTAGAGTGAGTTTTTAGTGAATTTTTGATGTATTTATCGATTTTTACATAGTGGTCGTGCTTTTTCATGCCCCGTGGGTCCACATGGGTATGTGGAATTTCCACATGACTGTATGGATTTCTGCAGTATGGTTTTGTGAGTTTATTTGATCGATTCTCTGTTCAATTTTTAAAGATATGGCTCCCAAAACAAAGAAAACGGCTGGCAAACATCTTAGAGAGCACTCCCCTAAGCCAGAGCATATTGAATTTGCGATTCCCGAGCACCAGGCTCGGTTTGAATGGCTTTCGAAGCTCAAGTTCAGTCAGACACGATTTCTGGACTTGAGTGCACTCAGGAAGGTTCAGTTGGTTGATGACATGGCAGATGAGGTTGAGCTGTTAATGGCCAGTGGGGAATTGGCGCCGTCTTTTGCTGATTCGTGAGCTGGCTATTCATATGTTGACACTGCAAGTACTTGTATCATTTGAGTTCAATAGCTCATATTCTAGTTTGACAGCATATACGTGATTCAGTTTAGAGAGTTTGGCTAGCATCATATTATGAGTGTGATGCAGTTCTCGTTAAACAAGGTCAATACGATGAGGCATATATTAACACTAAGGACTATGAGCAGTTACCGACTGATTATCCAAGCAGTCTTACTCCTCAACGCGTGTACAGAGCACTATATGAACAGGGATAGTATAAGTCAGGAGTGTCAAAGGCCACATCCTTTCCCTACCGAGTTACAGATACATTCATGCCATCTTGAGCAGATCAGTAAACTGTCATGGCGACACCACTGGCATACTCAGTCGATAGGAGTGACAAGGTCCCCTTGCTTATATCCTGCAAGTGCACGGGCTTGTCGAAGTAATAATCCCGGGTGAGCGGGGTCGAATCCACAGGGAGTAGGGAGTGAAAATACTTAATTTGATTCTTAGCTATGTGGAATATGAATAGTGATAAGTATGAAATTGATTCAATTCTCAACAATAAAAATAACAAGTGAAAGAGCAAAAGTAAGAAGAGGGTAAGGCAATCGATAAAGAATGGGGTACTCGGATAATGCTTCACCTAGGATGATCACTTCAAGTGAAAGAACTCTCTATTATGCTTCCTAATCAATGCAATGGTGAGTCGTGGAAATCCTTACATACATAGTCCCAAATCTAAGGTCAACTATGCCTAACTCTATACATGTCCCGGAGGAGAAATCGAACAATCTCAACACCTCGCACTCGCATAGAGTTGCAATGAGCTCTAGGGATTCCAAGTGATAAATCTCTTCCTAAATATAGACCTACCACTTTGGTCCAGGTGGAAGGTCCCTAGCCACAATTAAGCCCTATATACTAAGATCCTCTCAACGCTTCACTCCATTGTACGCGCAACTAGGCCCCAACGGAGGTTCATCCCTTAGACCATTCACTCCATTATGGCCACAAAGAACTCGAGGAACGGAGGTAGAATCTATCACGTCGGAGGGGAAAGGGGACGGTCCTGTACCTCTCGACTCACCCTCTCAACCCTCTCCAACCTAGCTTTGTCTAACGCTAGTGGTGTGTCACTCACTCACAAGGTTACCAACAAGAACTCTCAATCCTAGTGTCACTCTAGGGAAAATGTTCATACAATCAAGCATTCAAGGTTGGAACTCACAATAAACATCAATTTATTGAAAGCATAATAAAGAAGTTCAATGAAACGAATACATCCTAGGGTTCACAATCATCCAAGTACCCACTAGGGATTTAGCTCTCCATGGAGCTTAGTACAATCAAAGAAATCGAATGTAAAAGCAATGAATCCATAAAGAAACCCCCTCGATGGTCGTGTCGATGGTCTTGTGGAAAGTCCTCTACTCGTCGTCCAAGGATTCCTTCGTCCGGTATAGGATATACCTCGATGGAAGCTCCCCTACCAACCTTCTTCCTAATGGAATCATGATGTCAGAGCCATAGAACCTCTCCAAAACCTTGGCCAATACCCCTCGAAACCCTAGCCGAAGCTCTCTCACAAGTTGGGGAAAAGATGGAGAAAAGAATACCAAAATCGGGGTTGAATCGGCTTTAAATAGGGCTAGAATCGGGCAACTCCACGGGCGTGGACGATACACGCGCCCGTGCGGAATTTCTACACGGGCGTGGATAATTTCCACAGGCCCGTGTGGATTCTCTGTTTCTCTGATTTCTCGGCCGGTTGTGAACAGTGTTGCTACATTGTTCTGCTACAGTCTTCGACCTGATTAACTTCCCAATTCCATACTTTCATCGGGGTAACGCAAACGGGCACACGTTCACGTCGTGGATCACTTGCTTCTTCAATGATAGGCACGTTGGTGAAGCTCTTGTTCTATGTGCATAAGTCAGAATGCTCGAGTGTGACTGCCTTTGTGCCCCTCCAAATGGATGTGCCAACTCGAGTACGAGGACGTTGGCACACACACTTTAGCATCTCACATCAACCTATGTCTTCTCGTTTGAACCTTAACAAGATCTCCTCCAAAATAGGTGCATTATGATCCACATTGGCCCATTTCCTTCATACTCGTCCTCACAACCCTACCTGCGTAAAAGTAACATAAAAACACACATATTAATGTAGAAAACTGAGGAAAGTAATGCTCAACATAAGGAATGAACGCTTCGCATTCATATCGCACAAGTCAATACGATGAGGCATATATTAACACTAAGGACTATGAGCAGTTACCGACTGATTATCCAAGGAGTCTTACTCCTCAGCGCGTGTACAGAGCACTATATGAACAGGGATAGTATAAGTCAGGAGTGTCAAAAGCCACATCCTTTCCCTGCCGAGTTACAGATACATTCATGCCATCCTGAGCAGATAGTGAACTGCCGTGGCGACACCACTGGCATACTCAGTCGATAGGAGCTTTTGTATTTATATTTTGTGGTCTAGAATACACCGATTCACTGAGGACACATCCTGGCAGAGTATTTACAGCATCAAGGGTCAGTATGCCAGGATCGGTGTTCTCATCTCTGGCCCCTACATTATTAGACTCATTATCGGGATGGGTTTATTGGACGTTATTTGTGGAGCCGAGAAGATAATTATACCTGCTCCCCTAGGTATAAAGCATTGAGATTGATGGGGATGGTGTGCAGATACAGAGACGAGGTGTATGTGCTGAACATATCCCTTCCAGAGATAGCTGAGGAAGGATGTAACACTGTCGAGGGCTCTCAGCCTGTGCAGGAGCCGTAGCCGGAGTAGATGGAGACCGAGGCACCGTCCACTGCACATGAGCTATCTACAGTGCACATTCTATCTCCCTCTCGAGCCTATGACCATTTTGAGAAGCTCGAGAGTGTAGTGGGGGTGCTACGGACTGAGATCACTGAGGTTTGCGTGACACAGGCCATGAACCATACTAATGTGATGGCACGTCTCGACATTATACAACAGTTTCTTGAGCGAGACGTGGCATCACCCTTTGTTATAAGATCCCGCACTCCTCAGGCATCACCGGCAGCACCAATGACAACGCCCCTTGCGTGTGACCCTCAAGTGCACGAGTTTGTCGAAAGTAATAAATGCCAGGTGAGTAGGTATCATCTCCACATGGAACAGTTAATACAACGATTGCTATTTAACTAGGATGAGAGTGAATCAATGATAGTGTGAATAAGATTGAAATGAAAAGACTAAAAGAAATATGAAAGAGAGGCATGATAAAATGAGAGGAAAAATAATCGATAGAAGTGGGGTACTCAGACAATGTTCCCCCTAGGACTAATGTTTCAAGTGCAAGAACAACTATTATGTCTCCTAATTAATGCGTAATGAGTCGTTGAAATCCTTAAACACACGATCCCAAACCTAGGGTCAACCGTGACTAACTCTACACTATGTCCTGGCAGAGAAATCAATCAATCTCAACACCTCACACTATGTAGAGTTGCAAGACACTCTAGGGATTCCAATTGATCTAACCCTTTGGTCCAGGCGAGAAACCCCTAGTCCCAATTAAGCCCTAGGTGCTAAATTCACTTCAACGCTTCACTCCATTGCATGTGCTACTATACCCCAGTGGAGATCATCCCTTAGCCCATTCACTCTACTATAACCACAAAGAACTCTTAGAACATGGAGGTAGGATAAATCACATCAAAGAGGAAATGGGACGCTACGCTACCTCTCGACTCACCCTCTCAACCTTCTCCAGCCTTGCTTTGTCTAACCCTTATGGTGTGTCACTCATCCACAAAGGTTACAAATATGGTCTCTCAACCCTAGTGTCACTCTAAGGGACAAATCATTCAACAAGCATTCAAGACTAGAACTCAATTAGAAATATCAATAATGTATCTTGCTCGATGGAGAGCTAAACCCCCTAGTGGGTACCTGGATTTTGTAAACCCTAGGATGTTTTTTGTTTCATTGACCTTTTATTATGCTTCCCTTAATTGATGTTTCTAATTGAGTTCTAATCTTGAATGCTTGTTGAATGATTTCTCCCTTAGAATGACACTAGGCTTGAGAGACCATCTTGGTAACCTTTGTGGATGAGTGACACAACATGAGGGTTAGACAAAGCAAGGTTGGAGAGGGTTGACAGGGTGAGTCAAGAAGTAGTAGAGCATCCCCTTTCCCCTCCGATGTGATTTATCCTACCCCCACGATCCAAGAGTTCTTTGCGGTCATACTAGAGTGAATCGGCTAAGGAATGACCTCCGCTGGGGCTTAGTTGCATAGGCAACGGAGTGAAGCGTTGTAGTGACTTTAATACCTAGGGCTTAATTGTGACTAGGGATCTTTCGCCTGGACCAAAGGGTTAGATCTATACATTGGAATAGGGTTTATTACTTGGAATTCCTAGAGTTTCTTGTAACTCTCCACAGTGTGAGGTGTTGAGATTGATCGATTTCTCCGTCAGGACATAGTGTAGAGTTAGTCACGGTTGACCTTAGGTTTGGGACCGTGTGTTTAAGGATTTCCACAACTCATTAAGCATTAATTAGGAGACATAATAGTTGGTCTTGCACTTGAAACATTAGTCCTAGGGGGAACATTATCCGAGTACCCCACTTCTGTCGATTGCCTTTCCAATCATTTTATCGTGACTCTCTTTCTTATTTCTTTTAGTCTTTTCATACCAATCTTATTGACACCATCATTGATTCATTCTCATCCTAGTTAAATAGCAATCATTGTGTTTCTATTCACTATTCCCTGTGGATACGATACCCACTCACATGGGATTTATTACTTCGACAAATCCTTGCACTTGTGGGTCAGACAGAAGGGGCATTGTCAAGTTTTTGAAAATATGCAATCCATAGTAAAACCCCCTCGGTATTCATGTCGATGGTCTTGTGGAGTAGCCTCGTCCTCTCCAAAGGTCCACTTGTCAAGCCTAGGGCACACCTCGCCGAATCGGTGGCGACAAAAGCTCCCCAATAAATATATTCCAAGAGAATCATAGTATCCAAAGAACCACTCCAAAAGCCATGCCAAAACCCCTCTAAACCCTAGCCACCGGCCTCTCAAAAGATGGAGAAAAGATGGGAAAAAGGATCCTGAAATCGGGCTGAAAAACAGCTTTAAATAGGTTGGAATCGGACATCCACACAGGCCTATGGATGTTCCACACGCCCCTGTGGAATTTCCACACGGGCGTGTGGAATTTCTACACGCCCATGTGGACTCTCTGGAATTTTGATTTTTACCGGCTGTGAATGGTAACTGGTACAGTGAATTGCTATATTGATTTGCTGCAGTAACCTACCATAGTACCCCCGCCAAAAACACTCCCGAATCCACTTTTCATTGAGGCAACATAAACGAGCACACGTTTATGCCGTAGATTGTGTCACTTCTTCAATAAACGGGTTCATTAGTGAAGATCTTGCTATCATTTCATAAGTTGGGATACGCAAATTTGACTGCCTTCGTGCCTCTCCAACTCATTGTAATGGCTTGAATACATAAAGATTTGGCACACATTCACGTATCTTAGAGCCCCACTTGTGTCTTCGTGTTTTTGCTTCCAAGATTCCACCAAATAGTGTGTTCATGATTTATTTTTGCCTTCTTTTCTTAATACTTAGCTTCACAACCCTACATGCGCAAAAGAACACAAAAACACATGTATTAGCGCTTAAACCTGATAAAAGTCATGCTCATCATAAGGAAAGAATACTTCGCATTCTTAACACACAAGCACTTATCAACCATCCATTTTAGCAATAGCAACAGCGAGCTCGAGATCGCGCCAGACACCGACGCTTGAGGCGTCTTTTATTTTCTTTGCATTTATGTTTCATATTTTTTTTCCTACATTCAATTTGGACTTGTACTTCTCAGAAAAGATCCCTTCTCTAAGTTTATATTTTATTTTTATTGTCTCGATTTGTATTTCATTGCTTTATCTTTATATACTCGAATTGTTTTTTTTGTTGAGCTTTACTGAACCCCCCTTGTGTATAAGTGCAGATGGTTTTGTGAGTATGGAAATTGAGGACTAGTCATAGACATGATCAATGTGATAGTCACATGGCTGTGTGTGCTCTATAACCCATTGGGACTTAACTCTCAAGGAACATAGCTCCATCAAACATACAATTAGGAGTTCAGGGGAGTATAGTTTCAATTGCCCACCTTCATATATGTTTTTGATTGTTATACATTTTATTGTGTTTGCATGCGTATATTGAGGGTAATGTACATCTTAATTGCGGGGAAGAGTTCACATTACACATATTCTTTACATAAGTTTTGACTAAAAATGCTCACGTAGCCAATGGAGGTTCACCTTAGTTGTAATGGTTGTATTCTTAAGTTAGGAGAATTTTCAACATTGAATTTTCTCATGTTCTAATTTTTACTTGGATTTTTAAGGAATTTTTGTGTGATTGACACTTGTTGCACTACTCACCCATTAAACCTTCTAGAAACTCAAGTTTGATGTTTAAGGGACTAGTTTAGTTTCTCTTTGTTTTTAGTTTCTTACAAAAAAAGGTTGAATGAAAAGAATATATATATATATATATATATGCTAGTTTCGTTTGCGCATTTTGGGGTAGAAAGATCTATCGCCTATGAAGTATGAGCTACTCTGATAAGTCAGATACTAGTTATGCCCTAATGAGAGAAAGAGCTATCCTATGGGATGAGTGAAAGCTACTACCCCGGTAGAAAGAGCTACCCCTCGAAAGTGTCAAATCCACCCTAGAGCTCGCTTCAGAAAGGGCTACCTTAAAGGATGTATACATTGGGTTGACTTGAGTGAGTTCACAGACACACTTATATGAATTCGGATTGTTGTCCTTTTTTATTTGAGTTTTTAGCTAGAGCAATGATTTTTCGTATTTGGTGTTGAAATTTTTCTAACTTGTTGAACGCTTCCCTTGTATGCTTTAGTGAACCTAAGGCCAAGCACTTTCAATATTGCCTTCCTTTATGCTTCAATGTTTATTTTTGCTTGACGACAAGCAAAAGCTTAAGTGCGGTAGAGTTTGATAAGTGCTTGTGTAATAGTAATATAAAGTATTATTTTCTTACAATGAGCATTACTTTTCTCAGATTTTATCGCTCATACATGTGTATTTGTGTTACTTTTATGCATATAGGGTTGTGCAGACGAGTATGGAAGAAAGAAACCAAAGTAGATCATGAATGCACTTTGTCGATGAAATCTTGGAGTGAACAAACGTGAAGACACAAGTTGTGCTCAAAGACATATGAGTGTGTGCCAACCTCTATTATGCTCGAGTGAACATGTAAATTAGAGGGGAATAAAGGCAGTCACACGCATGTGTTCTGACTTATGCAATGCTAGCAAGATTGTCGTCAAACATAATTTTATTGAAGATACAACGCGATCTACCGTATTGATATGTGCCCATTCATGTGGCCTTAATGAATGTGTGGATTCTGTATGAGCAATAAAATCTGAGAAAAGTAATGCTCATTGTAAGATCGCGTTGTGGAGATGAGTATGGAAGAAAGAAACCAAAGTAGATCATGAATGCACTTTGTTGATGAAATCTTGGAGTGAACAAACGTGAAGACACAAGTTGTGCTCAAAGACATATGAGTGTGTGCCAACCTCTATTATGCTTAAGTGAACATGCAAATTGGAGGGGCACAAAGGCAGTCACACTCATGTGTTCCGACTTATGCAATGCTAGCAAGATTGTGGTCAAAAGTAATTTTATTAATGATACAACCCGATCTACTATATTGATGTGTGCCCATTCATGTGTCCTTAATGAAAGTGTGGATTCGGGAGTTTTTTTGGCGGAGTACTGTAGCAGGTATTGTAACATATCAATGTAGCAAATACTGTAGCAGTTACTGTTCACAAACCGCTAAAAAATCGATTCCTGCAGATTCACACGGGCATGTGGAAATTCCACACGCCCGTGTGGATGCCTGATTCTAGCCTATTTAAGTCGCGACTTCAGCCCGTTTTAAGGATCCTTTTTCCCGTCTTTTTTCCTTTTTTTCTTCATCTTTGGAAGCGCTTGCAGATAGGGTTTGGAGAGGCTTAGGTAAGGTTTTTGGAGTGGTTCTATGGCCTTCAACATGACTTTCTTTCAGATGATAGTTATTGGGGGAGCTTTCATCAGTATCGATTCGGTAAGGTGTGCCCTAGGCTTGACGAGGGAACCCTTGGAGAAGACGAGGCTGCTTGATTAGTGCTTGTGTATTAGTAATACGAACTATTCTTTTCTTACGATGAACATTACTTTTATCAGATTTTAGCGCTAATACATGTGTATTTGTGAACTTTCGTGCATGAAGGGTTGTGAAGCCAAATATGAAAGAATGAAGCCAAAGTAGATTGCGAATGTACTTTGTTGATGAAGTCTTGGAGTGAACAAATGTGAAGACACAAGTTGTGATTGTAGATACGTGAATGTGTGCCAACCTCCATGCGCTCAAGCAATTACATGGTTTGGAGGGGCACGAAGGCAGTCACATTTGCGTATTCTGACTTGTGTAATATTAGTAAGATCTTCACCAACATGGCATTTTATTGAAGAAGTGATGCGATCTACGTCATAGACGTGTGCCCGTTTATGTTGCCTTGATGAAAAGTGTGGATTCGGGAGTATTTTCGAGGACTACTGTAGAAGGTACTATAGCAAATCAATGTAGCAATTTTACTGTAGAAGTTACTTTTCACTTTCCACAGAAAATCAGATTTCCAGAAATCCACACGAGCGTGTGGAAATTCCACATGCTCGTATGGATGCCCGATTCCAGTCCTTTATAAAGTAGCGACTTGTACCAATTTGGGGATCCATCTTTCATCCTTTCTTCTATCTCTTGGTAGGCCGGCGGCTAGGGTGTAGAGAGGCTTTGACAAGGCTTTTGGAGTGGTTTTATGGCTTCGACACTGCGTTTCTCTTGGAAGATAGTTATTGGGTGAGCTTTCGTCGGCATCGATCTGGTGAGGTGTGCCCTAGGCTTGACAAGGGGACCTTTGGAGAGGACGAGGCTACTCCACAAGGCCATCGACGCGAATATCGAGGGGGTTTTCCTATGGATTACATGCTTTTACTTTTGATTTTATTATTGATTGTATCTTGCTCCATGATGAACTAAAACCCCCTAGTGGGTGCTTAGAATTGTAAACCCTAGGATGTTATTTCATTGAATTTTTATTATGATTTCCTTAATTGATGTCTTTAATTGAGTTACAATCTTGAATGCTTATTGAATGATTTCTCCCTTAGAGTGACACTAAGGTTGAGAGTCCATATTGTTAGCCTTTGTAGATGAGTAACACACCATGAGGGTTAGACAATGCTAGATTAGAGAGGGTTGAGAGGGTAAGTCGAGAGGTAGCGAAGCGTCCCCTTTCCCCTCCAGTGTGATTTATCCTACCTCCATGTACCTAAAGTTCTATGCAGTCACAATAGATTGAAGTGCTAAGAGAGGAACTCTGCTGGGGCTTAGTTGCACGAGCAACAAAGTGAAGCGTTGAAGTAATCTTAGTATCTAGGGCTTAATTGTGACTATGGGTCTTTCGCCTGCACGAAAGGGTTAGATCTACGTATAGGAATAGGGTTTATTACTTGGAATCCCTAGAGCTTCTTGCAATTGTACACAGTGTGAGATTTTGAGACTGAGCGATATCTCCACCAAGGCATAGTATAGAGTTAGTCACGGTTGACCTTAGATTTGGGATCGTGTATTTTAGGATTTCAACGACTCATTAAGCATCAGTTAGGAGACATAATAGTTGGTCTTGCACTTGAAGCAATAATTTTATGGGGAGTAATGTCTGAGTGCCCCACTTTCTATTGATTTTCTTTCCTCTCACTTTATCATACCTCTCTTTCTTATTTCTTTTAGTTCTTTTCATAATGATTTTATTCACACTTCCATTGATTCATTTTCATCATAGTTAGATAGCAATTGTTGTGTTTCTACTCACTATTCCTTGTGTATATGATACCCACTCACCTGGGATTTATTATTTTGACAAACCCGTGCACTTGTGGATCACACGCAAGGGGCATTGTCACTGCTTTACAAGTCCATCAATACGGACTACAAGGGGGTTTAACTTATAGATTGCATGCTTTTACTTTTGATTTCATTATTGATTGTATCTTGCTCCATTGAGAGGTAAACCCCTAGTGGGTACTTGGACTTGTAAACCCTAGTATGATATTTTTTTCTTTGACCTTTCTATTATGTTTCTTTAATTGATGTCTTTAATTAAGTTCTGATCTTGAATGCTTGTTAAATGGGTTTTCCCTTAGAGTGATACTAGGGTTGAGAGCCTACATTGGTAATCCTTGTGAGTGAGTGACACACCATGAGGGTTAGACAAAGTAAGATTGGAGATAATCTAGAGGGTGAGTCGAGAGGTAGCGGAACAGTCCCATTTCCCCTCGGTGTGATTTATCCTACCTCTACATTCCAAGAGTTCTTTGCGGTCACAATAGAGTGAAGTGCTAAGAGAGGAACTCCACAGGGGCTTAGTTACGCAAGCAACAAAGTGAAGCGTTGAAGTAATCCTTAGTATCTGGGGCTTAATTGTGACTAGGGGTCTTTCACCTAGACCAAGGGGTTAAATCTATGTTAGGGAATAAGGTTTATCAGTTGGAGTCCCTAGAGCTTTAAGAAACTTTGCACAGTATGAGGTGTTGAGACTAGGCAATTTCTCCACCGGGGTATAGTGTAGTGTTAGTCACGGTTGACCTTAGGTTTCGGACCATGTATTTTAGGATTTCCACGACTCATTAAGCATCATTTAAGAGACATAATAGTAGGTTTTGCACTTGAGGCAATAGTCCTAGGGAAAGCATTATCCAGGTGCCCCACTTTCGATCTATTATCTTTCCTCTCATTTTTTGATAACGTCTCCCTTTCTTGTTTTTCTTTTTATTTCTTTTCATAATGATATTGTTCACACCACTACCAATCCATCTTCACTTTAGTTAAATAGCAATCCTTGTGTTTCTGATCACTATTCCCTATGGATACGACTACCCACTGACGACGGTATTATTACTTCGATAAACCTATGCACTTGCGGTACACACGTAAAGGGCGTTATCAACCCGACCCGTACATTGGGGAGAGATGATCCGAAGATTCAAGAACTGTGGCCCGCTGTCCAAACAATCACAAAACTATAAACCAAAAACTAATCGACACAAAACGCCATGAAGCAGATAGCACAAACTAGAAGAAAGCCAAAACTTTCCTCTCACTAATCTGGGAGAGCCCACAAGAACAATGGTAGAAAGACAACTCTTATTTCGTGAATAATAATCAAAGTTCTGTCCATCAAAAGAAAAGGTACAAGGCTATTTATAGCCAACTTAAACTTGGGATACAAGAAAACTATCTTATTAAAATTGGCTAGGTAATCAACCTAAAATTTGAAAATGAAAATTTGCTAATAAAATAATCTAAAAATAAGAAAATAAAATTGGTTAGAAAATCAATCTAAATATGGGAATAGTATTCCATGATACTGTAGCACGTGAAGATGGCTGGCGAATCTCTCCACTCTTAATCTTGGAATATTTGATTTCCTAGTTGATTGGGATTTGATTTTGTTTCCTTCTAGAAATTGGGTTGGTTTAGGAAAGGAATATTTTGGGCTGATTTGTCATAATAGGAAAGTACATCTCTCTTTGTTTGAGTGGGGCTAGAGAAGAAAGGCATAATTTTCTTCTTGGACGTGCACTTGAGTGTGGCCCACATGTGGCGTAGCTCCAAATGCTTCTCTCTCACTATCCTCTTGGTTGACTAAGTTTGGAATTATGTCCTAACTTCCGGTACACCTAAGTACAATTAAGGTAGAAGATATTAGAAACACCACCATTTCAACATAATTTAAGAATAAACTTAAGTTAGCATTGACCTGGTTTTGGATTTGTTAAGCACAGTTTTGTGTAAATGGTCCTTGATATGCTTTCTCTTCTATACCAACTGAAGTATTACCATCCGTAGGTTGTGTAGTTGGCATAAGAGTGATGCCTCATCACATATGATCGACCAATTCCATGAACCTATGCTAAACAAATCCAAAACTAGGTGAATGCTAACTTAAGCTTATTTTTAAATTATATTGATATGGTGGTGTTTCCAATTTCTTCTACCATAATTATACTTAGGTGTGAAGATTGGGCCATCATCTAGACCTCCTTCTTCTTCACCAAGTTGGAGGCTATCATTTGGTACCACAGACTTCGTTTACACGCTAGGATACGCCTATAGTAGTAACCTTTTAATTCAATCTCAGTTGTTTCATAATTGTTTTCTATCCCATAGTCCAAAAACCTAAAAATTACCAAAAATTACCTAACCTTTGCATTAGTACTGTTATTTGAGTATTGTATTTCAAGTTTATAATCTGTTCATATACCTCTAGTTGCTGGCCACAAACAAAAAAAAAAAAAACAAAAACAAAACAAAACAAAAATAAATAAATAAAGCTCAAGAAAGGCTATTCCTAAAAAAATAGGAAAAAATATCGGATTGGAGTTTATAGCAATCTAGATACTATATCTCATCACATTATTACTTGTTTTGCACTTACTGGATTTCAGTACTGTTCCTTTCTCGTTTTAGCCAACCAAACGCCACTAAAAACTGAAGCTAGTTCTTTTGACATCTTCTATTCAATCGCTTAATCACATATGGAAAACTATCACCTGGCACAACCTTGATCCGACGAGGAGGCAAAAGAGCTTTAGTAAGTAAGCGGTGAGATTTCTGTGAATCTGCATATATACTTATTTTTTTTCTTCAAATCCACTAACATGGTAGGTTCAGTAGCTATTTATCATGATGATGACCCTGTTGGTTCATATCACAAGACAGATGCACTGGTTACACGACCAGAGTATGATGCATTAGTCAATCACTTTCAGAGTGAGACTATTAACCGGGTCCTCGCCGAGCGTGTTCCAACCCGAGGTGGGCTTGACGAATGTCATGACCATCATGACCTCAATTATCCTGGTTATAAACATCGGTAATTTCCACGCCATGACAATGATGAAGATCTTCCCCGCTATCGCCGAGATAGAGAAGATCCTGATAGTATGGCGAAGATCAAGATGAGCATACCACCATTCAGTGGCAAAGAGGGATCCTAAAGTTTACTTGGAGTAAGAGGTGTGATCAAATTTTCAGGGTCCATGGTTTTTAAAATGAAAGAAAGGGTAAACCTAGCATCTTTTGAATTTACAGATTATGCACTACCATGGTGGAACCAGTTACAGGAAGATAATTTATTTGTGGGTAATGGCTATATTCACACATAGGATGCTATAAAGAGTGCTATGTGACACCACTTTGTTCCACCATACTTCCAAAGAGATCTATATAATAGGCTACAACGGCCTGTTCAAGGTACAAGAACTGTCGATGAATATTATAAGGAGATGGAGGTCCTGATAATTCGTACCAATATGTGAGAAAGTGCTGAGGTGAATATGTCAAGATTCTTGAGCGGTCTCAACCTTGACATTACTGATCAAGTGGAGATGTTTCCCCTATAACACTCTATAGGAGCTCGTACATCAAGCGACAAAGATGGAGTAACAGCAACCGCATGGCGATTGTGGTTGCACCATACCCAATTGTTCTGTTGTTCCCACTTGGGGATACCCTCAGGGTGCCACAAGAAATGGCGCGACTCTTAGGCTCTCAGTGGCCACCTCTCCCACACCCCTTGGCCGCACTTCGACCACCTTTGCACCATCATTGGGCTCTCACCCTAGTGATCGATGACCCCCTTCTTCAACAACTTCATCTTCTTCTACATCCATCCTGGCATATTCTAGCAGCCACAACATTGAGTGCTTCAAGTACAATGGGAGAAGGCACATTGTTTCTGAGTGGCCCAGCAGAAGGACCTTGCTCATTAATAAACAGGGCTGAGTGGGAGTCCAAGAGTGACCCCGAAGATGATGGTGATGCAAATGATGATCCAACAGATGAAGGTGATTGTGGCATTCAAGTTGATGTGGGAGATTGCTTTATTTCCCGCCATGTTCTTGGTGTCAATGCTATCGAAGAGGAAAAGGGACAATGGCATAATGTTTTCCACACTCGTGGCACTATTAAGACAAAGGTATGTGATAAGTGTCAAAATGTATGTATTTTAGTATATGTATTCTATATTTTTAGCATGTGTTTTTATAAGAATTGATGCCTGTTTTATGCTTAATCTTGTATCATTTGTTTCGCAGGGCATATAAGAGCCATGGAGAACATGAAGATATGATTTGGGAGAAAAAGAGAAGAAAACTAGGTCTCGGTACTATAGTGTATTCACTGTAGCAGATTACTGTAGCTAGAGGAGTATCCTATCCATCTTGGGCATCTTGTTGCTGAATCGTTCATTCATCAGAGTCAGTTTGTTCGTCTGGGATCTATCTTTGCAGGGCCCTACATCACAAGATTAATCCGTGGTATGAATTTGTTGGACCGCACTCGAGGCATGACTATAGTTGGGGATGTGGCACCTCTTGGAGCGCCTGTCTTACGAGCAATTGGTTTGTTACAGAAAAAGAGTGGCATATACAGACTTGCTTCACACTTGACCACAGGAGAATCTAGTCAGCATAACCATGATTAGTCAGAGTCCGAATCTAATAGTGCACCCACTCAGGACCCTCTTGGCACTTCATTCCCATCAGACTTCGACTCTAGATTCAAGACTATGGAGGATGACATTTTCGCTATCCGTTATGAGCAGCGCGAGATGCGAGAACAGATTTACCAGGTTTTATAGGGTCAGCGCCAACTCGCAGAGCGTTTCCAACAGTTTGTCATCTCCTCCCGTGGATCATCCTCACAGGCCACTACTACTTCTTGCTCTATCACCCGCCATCTGTAGCACCTTTTGATGATATCTTTCACTTCTGAGCATGGACACTTGTTTTTATTTCTGCAACTTGTTTCTTTACTTTACTTTTGTTGCAAGTGTGTTTGTTTGATTTTAATAAGTTGGGAAGGGGATGCCCTACCAACCTTGTGTTGAACTTTGCTTCCTTTTATCTAGTATGTTTGTGTTTGGCTACTCCTTAGTATTTAGTTTATGCGATTTCAATTTTTATTTTGAATGATGATGCCCCTTTATGCCTTGTAGGCCATTAAGGGAGCTTGGTGAGCCTCTCCACATTCCATGAAGCCGGACCGGACAAATAAGAGGTGAGATAGGATCTTTTTGTTGTGCTTAATGTTTTGTAACTCATTATCTAGTTATCATTTTCCAATTCTTGTAGAGTCTTGTATTTATTGGAGCCGGAGGTAATACATTTAGCCACTTATCATTATCTTTGTTTTTCATGATGTATTTGCTTGCAGACAAGCAAATGCTTAGGTGTGGGGATATTTGATAAGTGTCTAAATATACATATTTATTATATGTATTCTATACTTCTAGCATGTGTTTTTATAAGAATTGATACCCGTTTTACGCTTAATCATGTATTGTTTGCTTCGCAGGGCATATATGAGCCATGGAAGACACAAAGATATGATTTAGGCAAAAAAGAGAAGAAAACTAGGTCTCGGTATTATAGCGTATTCACTGTAGCAGATTATTGTAGTTAGAGTACTGTAGCTTTGACACTGTATCTACCACTGTAGCACATGGAGAGTTTTCAAGTCAAAAATTGAACCATGGCATACGGCCTCTTTGCTGCCCTGAATTGAGCCCTGGATAATTACTATAGCCAGAGAAGAGGATAATGTGTTTGAAGGCATACTGGCTCAATCAAGTGCTCATTGAGCCAGTATGGATACTATTACGTGAGCTCGAGTGCACTTTTGCCTACCCCAAACGGCCTCAATGAGGAGCTCATTGAGCCAGTATACCGCCAGTATAGAGGCCATTTTGAGGATGTTTTGAGTCTATTTTGAGGGCATACGGGCTGGTTTTGAGAGGAAGTATACTGGGGTTATATGAGGGCATTTGGAGGCTCTTTTGAGGGGACTTTTGACATCGTGGGCAGCCAACACTTTGGAGTGGAGAGGAGAAACGAAGACATCTTCTTGGGGAGAGTTTAGCTTGAGGCTTGGAAGTGATCAAGGGCTTGAACTTCAAGGGGAGAGCTTCATTATCAAGGGAGGAGGAACATTCGGCATTCCTTGGGCTAGAGGAAGCGTCATTCGGCCGGCATTGTTCTTCTTCACCATCATTCGGACTAGGGAGTGCCATTTATGCTTTTGTTTCTTATGTTTCTTGAGTTTGTGATTCTTGTTTGTATGATGGCACACTAGACCCCCAAGGCCACCGGATGTAGGTGAACCTTGGGGGGTTCATCATGTATTGTGGATGCTAGACTTTTATATTGGAATGCATTGGTGTGATTTATGGTTTGGCTCATTGTTCTTCATGTCTAGAGCTATAAAATGGAGAGATCCTTAGTTCTTTATTGAGTTGTGTGTGTAGATGTGACCTATACTAGATCATGAATGAGCTAGAAGGGGTATTCTTTTATCTACATGCCGAGAAATTGGATGTTGGTAGCCACTCCGAATTATAAGGTTGGACTTAGGTTAAGTGTATTCTTATTGCTTGATCTTCCTTCGCTTAATGCAATCATAGGAATGTGAGTAAGGAGAGATCCTTGTCATTATTCGTATGGGATTAGGGTTTAACCGCCGAGAGATTGGGGTTGAACTAATTTTGAGATCCATCGGTCTAAATCACCCTTGCCATGTTGTTCTTATGCATCCATATATCATGATGACCCCTCATGGGGAATCCTCATCCCTAGGCCTATTTATCATCATCATTACTCTTGTGATTTCTTGCTTTCCTTGGAATTGGTATACTTGTGATTTATTAGCATTGTTGCATGTATTAGAGTGAAATACTATGTTTAAGTTGTAAGGTTAGAAAGTAAGTGATGGAGGAGTAATAGGAGCTCCTTAGCCTCGTGGAATACGACCCTTGTGTCACTCACAAAGTATTACTTGGTGACCCCGTACACTTGCGAGTAAGCAACCAGTATGCACGATTATTATTGATAATGGCAGCTATAATAACATTGCTAGTTCAGACTTAGTTGCTAGATTGGGGTTGAAGCAGCAATGTCACCCTAGTCCATAAAAGATGCAGTGGCTCAATGATTGTGGATCGTTGCATGTTAGCAACATTGTAACAGTTTAGTTCTCCATTGGGAAGTATCATGATCAGGTGGAGTGTGATGTTGTCCCAACACAAGCATGCCTATTACTGTTGGGACGTCCTTGGTTGTTTGATCTTGATGTCCATATTAGCAGCTGTACTAATAGACTCACTTTAATGTACAGAGAGGGAAGCGCATTTCCATGCTTCCTATGACTCCGAAGGAAATATTAATGGATGATTTAAAAAAGAGAGAAAGAGAGAGAGTGCAAAACACTTGAGTGAGAGCCACCACCATAGTGAGCGAGTGAATCTAAAGTGAAACAAAACTCCACAGCTTAAATTAACCAAGCCCTGGGAAAAAGAGTGTTTAGTGATGATCGCTAGGAAGGGGACATGAGGGCTTTGAGAGAACCCAATTCTATATTCTTTGTTCTCCTATACAAAGAAAGTTTGCTAACTACTAACACACCCCTTGCGAGTACATACCGCAAGTGTATGGGTTGTTGACAATGCCCTTTCACGTGTGTACCACAAGTGCACGGGTTTGTGGAAAGTAATAATACCTTGGTGAGTGGATAGTCGAATCCACAGGGAATAGTGATTAGAAACACAAAGATTTCCATTTAACTAGAACAAAAATGAATTAATAGTGATGTGAATAAGAATCAATGCAAATAGAAATAAGAAAAGTAGAAAGAGGCGCAAATAAAAAGATAGGAGAGGCAATCGATGATAAATGGGGCACCCGGACATTGCTCACCCTAGGACTATTGTTTCAAGTGCAAGACCAATCATTATGTTTCCTAACTAATGTCTAATGAGTCGTGAAAATCCTTAAACACACGGTCCCAAACTTAAGGTCAACTGTGACTAACCCTAAGCTATGATCAGTGGATAAATCTCTCAGTCTCGATACCTCACACTGTGCTAGATTGCTTAAGGCTCTAGGGATTCTAAGTGATAAACCCTATTCTCTAAAATAGATCTAACCCTTTGGTCTAGGCGAAAGACCCCTAGTCACAATTAAGCCCCAGATACTAAGGATTACTTGCATGCTTCAGTCTGTTGCTTGGGAAACTAAGCCCCAGCAGAATTTGTCTCTTAGCACTTCACTCTATTATGCTTGCAAAGAACTCTTGGAACGTGGAGATAGGATAAATCACACCGAAGGGGAAAGGGGATGTTCCGCTACCTCTTGACTCACCCTCTCAGCCCTCTCCAATCTAGCATTGTCTAACCCTCATGGTGTGTCACTTATCCACAAGGATTACCAAAATGGATTCTCAACCATAGTGTCACTCTAAGGGAAAATCAACTCAACAAGCATTCAAGATTGGAACTTAATTAAACCATCAATTAATAAAAGCATAATAAGAGGTCAAAGAAACAATATACAATGAAATCAAAATACAATCAATAATGAAATCAAAAGTAAAAATATGCAATCCATGAATAAAACACCCTTGTTGTTTGTGTCGATGGTCTTGTGGAGCGGTTGCGTCTTCTACAAAGGTCCTCTTGTCAAGCCTGGGGCACACCTCGCCAGATCGGTGCCGACAAAAGCTACCCCAATAACTCTCTTCTGAAGGAAATGCGGTGTCGAAGGCTGTAAACCTCTCCAAAAGCCTAGCCAAAGCCTCTTCAAACCCTAGCCACGGGCATCTACAAAGGTGAGAAAAGATAGGCCAAATGATGGAAAGAAGGATCCCTAAATCGGGCTGAAATTGTGACTTAAATAAGGCTGGAATTGGTCATCCACACGGGCATGTAGAATTTTCACATGCCCGTGTGAATCTGCAGAAATTTGTTTTTTAGCGGCCTGTGAACAGTACCTGCTACAGTACACATGAGCACAACGGAGGTTGATACACACTCACATGCCTTTGAGCACAACTTGTGTCTTCACGTTTGGTCACTCGAAGATTCCATCAACAAAGTCCAAACGCAATCTACTTAGGCTTCTTTCTTCCATACTTGTCTCCACAACCCTATATGCACAAAAGAACACAAATACATATGTATTAGTGATAGAATCTGAGAAAAGTAATGCTCATCGTAAGAAAAAAGAATACTTTGTATTACTAATACACAAGCACTTATCAATTGTCGAAGTAATAAAGTACCCTAGTGAGTGGGTAGTCGTATTCACAAGGAATACTGCTTAGAAACATAAGTATTGCTATTTAACTATAGTGAAAATGATTTAAGAGTAGTGTGAACAATATCAATGCAAAAAGAAATAAAGTAAAGAAGAAAGAGACGCAACAGAATAATAGGAGAGGCAATCGATAGAAAATGGGGCACCCGGACATTACTCACCGTAGGACTATTGTTTCAAGTGCAAAATCAATCATTATGTCTCCTAATTGATGTCTAATGAGTTGTGGAAAGCCTAAGACACACGGTCCCAAACCAAAGGTCAACGGTGACTAACCCTCACACTATGCCCTGGTGGAAAGGGATACTCTCGATGCCTCACACTTTGTGGGGTTATAAGAAGATTTTGGGGACTCCAAGTGATAAACCCTATTTTATAATATATATCTAACCCTTTGGTCCAGGAGAAAGACCTCTAGTCACAATTAATTCCCAGTACTAAGGATTACTTTCAACACTTCACTCAGGAGAAAGACCTCTAGTCATAATTAATCCCCAGTACTAAGGATTACTTCAACACTTCACTCTATTGCTCATGCAAGTAAGCCCAGTGGAGTTTGTCTCTTACCACCTCACTCTATTGTGACCGCAAAGAAATCTTGGAATGCGGTGGTAGGATAAATCACATAGGAAGGGAAAGGGGGCGTTCCCTACCTTTTGACTCACCCTATCGACCCTCTCCAATCTAGCTTTATCTAACCCTCATGATGTGTTACTCATCCACAAGGATTACCAAGATAGATTCTCAACCTTAGTGTCACTCTAAGGGAAAATCAATTCAATAAGGATTCAAGGTTGGAACTCAATTAAAAATATCAATTAAAGAAACATAATAAAAGATCAATGAAACAAAATCATCCTAGGGTTTACAAGTTCAAGGACACACTAGGGGTTTAGCTCTCCATGGAGAAAGATACAATCAATAATGAAATCGAATGCAAAAGCATGCAATCAATAAGTAAAACCCCTTCTTAGCCCGTATCGATAGTCTTTTGGAGTTGCCTAGTCTTCTCCAAGGGTTCCTCATCAAGCCTAGGGCACACCTCGCCGAATCAATGTCGATGAAAGCTCCCCCAATAACTATCTTCCAAAGGAACGTGGTGTCAAAGGCTGTAGAACCACTCCAAAGACCTAGCTAAAAGCCTCTCCAAACCCTAGCCACAAGAGCCTATAAAGATGGGGAAAAAATAAGAAAAAGATTGGAAAAGGAATCCCCAAAATGTCTAAAATCATGGCTTAAATAGTGATGGAATCAGTCATCCACACAGGCGTGTGGAATTTCCACACACCCATGTGAATCTCCAGAAGTTATTTTCCTGTGAGCTATGAACAGTAATTGCTACAGTACTTTGCCAAAATACTCCCGAATCCGCACTTTTCATCGAGGTCACATGAATGGGCACACATCCATGCGGTAGATCGCGTTGCTTCTTCAATGAAATTACATTGATGAAGATTTTGCTAGTATTACACAAGTCAGAACACGAGAGTATGACTGCCTTTGTGCCCCTCCAATTTGTATATTGTTTTGAACACAATGGAGGTTGGCACACACCCAAATGTCTTTGAGTACAACTTGTGTATTCACGTTTGTTTAATATAAAAACTTCATCAAAAATTGCATCCACGATCAACTTTTGGTTCCTTTCTTCCACACTTGTCTCCACAACCCTTCATGCAATAAAAAACACAAATACACACAAATAAGCGATAAAATCTGAGAAAAGTAATGCTCAATGTAAGAAAAGAATACTTCGTATTACTAATACACAAACACTTATCAACTACTAATAATTTACCCTCTACTTTTCCTAGTTCTATTTTGGATCTTTTGTAGGCATATGAGGACGTGTTCCATGATGAAGTCCCACCCTGGCTACCACCGAAGTGAGGAGTTGAGCATCAAGTTGATTTGATACCGAGAGCACCATTACCTAATCGGCCACCTTACCGCACTAATCTGGAGGAGACAAAAGAAATGCAGTATCAAGTTCAAGAACTACTCAACAAAGGTTATGTAAGGGAAAGTCTCTCCTTGTGTAGACCCCGACTATGGTGCCAAAAACAATAAACTACAATTTTTTCTAAAATCTCTCAACTGTGTTCCCCGGCTATGGCACCGAAAACATGACGTATGGGTTATGGGTGTGTAAATTATGCAAATATATAAGCATGAAAGTATGCACTTAATACTATAATTAATCCGTTATACTACAAGTGTACGAGTCATCAAGTAATACCCTGTGGGTGAACACGAGGGTCGTATTTCCCAAGGAACGGTGATGGGCTCCTATTACCTCATTTTCATTTAATCAATAGCTTAATTTTTTATGCTCTTTCTTTAGTTTACTTGTACAACATTATTAAACAATACAATTGGAGATGACATTAAGCACACTTAGTAGGAGTTGGGAATATGTACTATAAGTATCTTGATTATTAATTATGATAGGCGTTATGTGTCAATCATGTTCTAGGTTCGAACCAAGGGAATTCAAATTCCTACTAGCCCCAATAAGCCATGGTGACTAATTTTACACCACTAGGAATTTAAGATGGAATCTCTTTTACCCCAGCCTCCTAGGTTTTCTATAAGTGTGGGAATCACATGAGAAAAGACTAATTAGACTCTAAGCATAAGGGACAATCAATCCTTAATCTGGAAACCTAGCTATGCCTAACCTCTAAGAACATGCATAGATCTATTATGGCATGAGCGTCATCAACAGGGAGCCATATCCTCCTCATCCATATCAACATGTAACAATCAATTAAGAACATGCAATGATTATGAAAACTAGAATAATTTGTATTAATCAATCAAGATTCGTAAATAATAACCGAGGGACATAGACATACAATTTCCCTGGAATTAGGTTCTTATGGATCATAACAAGCAAGCATCAAAGCACAAAAGAACCACATGACCAAATAATGAATAAATAAGGTTTTAATGTATTCCTAAACTAACTCCCTCCAATAGTTTTCCAAAGGTTGGTAATTAGAGGATCTCAAGATTGTCCGGATGACGTGTGTCACTCACACCCCTCTAATGATGATCTTTAAAGATTCATATCACCTGTGATCTTCTCCAATGATGCTCATTGACGTACTCTTCAGAAATTCACCAGAATCCATTGGAATATGGAAGAAACTCCATCTCTCACTACTCAGATCTCCAAAAATACACCCATCCTAGGTTATTCAACAAAAGGGTCTCCCCGAATTTAGAGAATTCTGCGATATTTATAGTAATTGGCTCCACCAAGCCTTACCATGGCCATTGTGATTCCCGTTGTGAGTAAGTTGTTGCTTGGGCTCCAAGTCACGTCGGGGCATGGTCTTTGGGAGTTATATATCTTGACGATGGCCATTATGGACTTCATAATGGCCATTGTGAAACTATTATGGCTTCTATGTTGCTACTAGTGAGCTAATGCTACCAAGGCTTGATCATAGCAGTAGTAAGTATAGACAATGGGCGTTGTGAGGTGCCATAATGCCCGTTGTGAGTCATGGTACAGCCTTGATTCAGCAACTTACTTCATTTTTCTTCAAAACATCCTCGCATTAGATTCTTTCTACCTAAAACAGAAATAAAAGTCGTTGTTAATAAAAGAATGAAATTTCGTACTAATAAGATGCTAAACAAGTACAATTTCATGCTAAATGTAGTGTAAATGATATAGAAAATATGGCCAGGTTAACACTTATCAAGTGACTATCACTGTCTATGATGAGTACTATTGACCAAATTGCCTGAATGGTTGGAACCTATCTACGTATAAACCCAATCTAACATTTCTACATTCTAATGCAAATGATGGGTGCATGTTATCAAAGTGTTTACATGGAGGAGAACCTGAGTAATGCAGCATTATACCATCCTATTTCATTTCATATTCAACATGCCATCTCATATACTTAGCGGTAGTATTAGATGCATATAATCTTTGAAGATGGGGGATCAAAGGGATGTAGAACATTTTCTTATATGGCACTTTTGTTTTTTGGCTATCAAAATCAATTCTATCTCTCTTATACCTATCATGGCAACTGACGGACCTTTGAGGTGTGTGTAAATTTTACAAATATATAAACATGCACATATGCAAATAATATTTGAATTAGTCCGTGGATAGTATAAGTGTACGGGTCATCATGTAATACCTCATTGGTGAGCACGAGGGTCGTATTTCCCTAGGAACAGTGAAAGGCTCCTATTACTTTCTTTTCATTTAATCAATAGCCTAAACATTATGTTCATTTTTTAATCCTACTTCTACATTTTATTACGCAATACAATTGTAGAATCTTTAAGCACAATTGAAAGGAGTTAAGAGATTGTATGATTGTTATCTTGATTATTACTAATGGTAGGTGTTGAGTGTGGCCATTGTGTTCTAGAATTAGACTGGGAGAGTTCAAAGGCCTACTAGTCCTAATCTCTTGGCAACTAGGTCTAAAACACTAGGAACTTAAGGTGGAATATTTTCCTACCCTAGCCTCTTATTTTTGCCTTAAGTATGGAAACTCCTCTAGAAAGGACAAATCAAACCCTAAGCCTAAGGGGCACTTAATCCCTAATCTAGAAATCTAGTAAACCTAACGTCTTATAGCATGCATAGATCTATCATGGCATGGGTCTCCTAATATGGGGGTATATCTTCCTCATCCACATTAGTAAGAAATATCATTCAAGCAAACATGTAATGATCCCAAGATGGACAAGATGATGCTGAATGCCTTCGCGCACCCTACTCTAATAATGATTGTTGGATTATCCTTGATAAACTCATCGGAATCTACTGAAATTTTCTTGAAAGTCATCTCCAGCCACTCAGATCTCTAGAACTCCGGCCACGCTATCTTATTTGGTAAAAGAATCTCCCCAAATTTCAAGAAACCTAGAGTATTTATAGGATTGAGTATGCCATGACTTCACGAAGGGCGTTGTGATGCCAATGGTAAGTAAGCTATTACTTGGGCCCCAAGTCGCATCCCGGCACAACCCTCTGGCATTGTATGGCTAAATCATGGCATTATGGGTTTTCACAATGGCAGTTAAGAGGCCATTGTGGCTCGTGTGTCACTTCAAGTTGTTCTATGCTAGCACGTCTTGATAACGGGAGTGATGAAATTGGACAATGGCCATGGTGAGATATTACCACAGTCGTTGTGAGCTGTGGTGAAGCTCTGATTTAGCAACTTGGCCTATTCTACTTCAAACCGACCCTGAATTCACTTATTTTTCCTAAAATAGAAATAAGGCCGAGGTGAACAAAAGAATGAAATTTTGTACTAATTAAGTGTTAAACATGTCAAAATCCATGTTAAATGCAATGTAAATGATACGAAAAATATGAACTATTTTGCAATTATAAGCTACATAATTTGCAATTTGACAATTCACTATCTCACCTCAATACAATATACAAAATCTTTTACAATAGGTAATTTACTTAACCGGTAACCCCAATCCTCTAACTAACTACTTCATTTCATAGAATCCATCAACTACAACATTGATACTAGGGAGGCATTCTTTTATCAATTGATAAAAAGTGATGTTCTGTCTTCAAAGTCATTAATATGGCATCAACAAATAACTTTTATATTTTGTTAGGATTATTAGGTCATAACTCTTGTTGTTCTACTCTTAGCATGTCATAAATATGCTAAACTACTAGGTCGAGTTGTCTTCAATATCAGTTGGTTGGATTGAAGGCCTTGCAGGATCATGAATTATTGGCTCAAACGCAAACATATTCTTATCCCCGATATATTGCTCAAATGCCTCTGCCACGACTATATTTTCTCCAAATATATCACCATCATCATTTTCACCACAATGGATCCAAATTTCATAATTCTCCATAAATCCATTCTTAGCAATATTTGCTTTAACATTGTCCTTATCCACAAAATTTCGATTCCGACACTTCTTCAAGTTGCATGGATATTTCATCAACTAACCATTAAGACAATTTGGGTGATCCTTAGCAAATTCCACAAATGAATTTATACCAATTATAAACAATGGATCAATTAATTCTCTTGTTCGTCTTTCATACATCCACTGTCTATTTGATGGTATTTTTTATATCTATAAAGACATATTCAAAAAGATCCAATGTTATCATAGCTTTCTCAAGTACTACATAATTATAGGGAATGTCAATCTCTCATTTCATTCTTTCATTAATGAAGAAGTGCGACATTAAAAAACAAGGGGGAAAAACTAATCTAGTAGTGGACTAGTAAGTTCTTTTATTATCTTCTCTTTTCTTCAAGGCTATTTGTAATTAAACGATGGACAATCAGGGAAAACACCCATCCATATGAACGAGTTCGAAAATATTCTCCCTATTTAACTTTTGAAAGGCATGAATAAGGGATGAATAAATTACAACTATAATTAAACTAAACAGAACAAAAAATTGTGAAATGAAAAAGTCCTAAAAATGCATCTACTAACAAATTAAACATGCAAAAAAAAAAATTAATAGTCACTTAACTCTTGCTATTAGCAACTATAAATATCGATTTTTGATTCCACTAGAAAATAAAATAAAATAATTTCATAAATTACTTGTAGATGAGTTTGTTACATACCTATTTCCTAATAACTTGGCCACTTGTAATATGTGCAAAATAAATATTGTAGAAGTGGCACTAGCATGATGGCACACTTGTCAGCTCCTAACAAGTTTTTCTAAAGTAGGCATCTGAAGAGAAATTATAGAGAAATCCAAAATTGTGTTTTATTTTCCATGTAACTGATTCCCCAAAAAAAAAAATGTAGAGTACTGCATTAAGAATTGATAGGTTCTTAAGTACATAGCAAAACAACATTAAACAATGAAGATACCAAACTTTCCATAGGTACTATTACTTAATTCATTCACAATATTACAAGAAAAGAAAAAAGACAGTGTTCTCTTATTGTTGAACAACAAATTATATGTATCTCAAGGGCAATTAGATTACCTAGTTTTACACACAAATTCAAGATACTTCTTTGGAAATTCCAACACCTTGGTCCTATAAAGCAATGGCTAACATGACAAGAATAGAAACATAAAAATAAAAAAACAAGAAAAGCATGAGAGCAACTAGCTTCGTCAAAGCTTGGTTTGCACAATAAGACAAAAGCTTAAGCTTGTTTGAAAGGCGGTCATGAAAGGCAAATTGTAATTTTATGATTGTTCATTGAGATATATAAATCTGGCAGCCAAGTTTTAGTCTTGTAGATGATGCTTATAACATTCACCATTTACACGGATCATATTCAACATTGAAAATAAATAAATCCAAATTAATATTTTAAAAAATATTAAAAGATAAATGAAGAAAACAAATTGGAGTAGACAGCCAAACCTCCTAACCTGTAATATTAGTGCAATTTGCACCATATATATATACATGACATAGACTTAATGGATGACCATATATCTATATACAGAACATAGGCTTAATGGATGACCATATACATATATATACACAAGACATAGGCTTACATGTGAAATGGAAATGTAAAGTAATTTATTATCCTTGCCAAGAACCAACACAATTTTCCGTTAGAAAATATCTAATTAATCATTACTTAACTTATATTTCATTAGACAATATCGAGAACCAACATAACCCTCACATCATAACATCAACTAGATTCTTCCAAAATGAAGGGCCCACATTTTTACTCTTGATAAGAATAATCCTAAACACTACTTAAACAGTTCTAAATCAATGAACTATGTTCCTGAAACTGTTAAGGAAGTCACACCTAAAAATTTGGTAGGAGATAATATTCCCCAACAAGCAAAGAATATCACATCATGAAATCAATTATAGTTAACCTGACAATACTTGCTGCTAAATAGAACTTCCATCCTCAATCATGAGCCATATAACTAAGAATAACTAAACACTTATATGTTCATGTAGGAACTTTTAATTCTACCTCAAATTTGATTTCCAACTATATCCTACCTAGGTATTTGGTATTGCCAATTGAAATAACTTGGTGGCTACTACTTATGCATCCATTAGACAATATCAAGATTCATCACAATCTTCCATCATAACGTCCAACTAGACTCTTCCAAATTAAAGGGCCCACATTTTTACTATTGATAATAATAATCCACGAACCTACTAAAACAATTCTCAATTCAATGAAAGCTTGGTCATATAGTAGAAGAAATACTTTACAACTGTTTCTTACAATTGAATGTTATAACTTCTACAAGACAAATGCCATGTGATGATGGATCTAATCAGTCATATTCTGTTTTTCTAGATTTCTTTTTTAGATACATAATGTGGTTGAACATAGGTTTTTGCCCTTACAAAATTCCTAACAATTGCCTTACATATTTACATAAATCATTATTTAACCAATTCCAATATACCTTTGCTTCCCAAAAGTAGTCATCAATGCAGCAAAACCAAGTGAATAGGATCTTGATGCAAACCTCTATTGCCTAAGGAGAAGCTACCTCAACCCCCTCAATCACCAGCGGCTTCCCTCTTCCCAAGCTCCTATGAAACAACAAATATACAAAAATAATAATAATAATAATAATAATAATAATAATTAATTATTATTATTATTATTATTATTATCATGCTCCATCTAAGAATGCAGTGACGTATATATAATATGATCAAAAATTACTTAAGTAACAACTTTTCAATATTAGTTACAAACAAATGTGTACAAAACTCACATGGGTAAACCTCCAACTCTGATTAGGAAGCAAAGGGAGCAAATAATATAATCCCTAAATAATCAAAATCTAAAAATGCGAAATATATTCCAAGCGTCCACCAAGATCGAACCAAACAATATAATCTCCAAGTCATTAAGAGGCATGTCTTACTCTATTTCTAAGAGAGAATACTGAATAGGTGAAGCTAGGAAATCTTTAAGTTAAACAATTGATTAGAGGCACACAACAAATAAAAACATGATGTATCTAATCAGTCCTATATAAAATCATTAGTAGTTATATATGTTATTATTTCTACAACACAAGCACAAACATGATGTACCTAAATACAATAGCCATAATTAAAACATATTTGTTATTATTTCTATCAATGGAAATATCATCAATTAGATATTACAAGCATCAAGGTTTCAATCTTTAAAAGGTATCTAAGTATAATTTACTGTGAAATGACAAAAATTCAGCATTAAAATAAATCTTTAACCGAAAAAATACTATCCAAACCAAGCCAAAATATAACATTAGCAAGGGATTAGGTTAGAGATGCACCAGGAAAGAAATTAAAATTGGTTGTTGTGATTTTGGTGTGGACACCAACAAGTACATGGGGTCGTCAAGTAATAGCAAAAATGGAATAAGAAGTACTAAAGGAGAATGCAAATATACCAGGATGAAACAGTGAGAAATCTAGAGGAAAGAAAAGTCACAGAAGTGGATTCCCTCAGGGCTACTAATGCTTGAGAATGGTAAGGTTACAAGGAAGCAGTGATTTTGGACCAACAGACTCCCAAATAGATAATCCCAAATCCCTCAATGATTACCCCTAATCCTGTATGAGTATTAGTCCGGAATTTCTTCTGACCAAATCCTCCACCGATTGCAATGCTGATAGGCTCCAACTTGGTGAAGAAGAAGAAGGTCTAGATGATGGCCCAATCTTCACGGCGTAGAATCTAGGTTGAGGAATACAAGCTGTGAATAGCTGGGGATGGATGAGGCCTATACGTTAGGGAGAGATGATCTGAAGCTTCAAGAACTCCAACCTATTGTCCGAACAATCGCAGAACCACAAACTAGAAACTAATCCAAACAAAATGCCTGGAAACATAGAGCACAAATTAGGAGAAAGCCAAACTTTCCTCTCGCGAATCCGGGAGAACTCACAAGAACAATGGTAGTACGGCAAGTCTTATTTCGTGAATAATAATCAAAGTTCTATACTTCAAAAGAGAAGGTACAAGGTTATTTATAGCCAACTTACACTTGGGATACAAAAAAACTATCTTATTAAAATTGTCAAGGGAATCAATCTAAAAAGACTCGATGAACTCACTCCATTTTGCATGTCTACAATTTAGTTTTAATTGACCCTTAAGATGCTTCAATGATTCATGGTCAGAATGTATCACAAATTTTTTAGGCCATAAGTAATGTTACCAAGTTTCCAAAGCCCTCATAAGGCATACAACTCTTTATCATAAATAGAATAATTGAGAGCTAGACCACTTAACTTCTTACTAAAATAAGCAATGGGCCTACCTTCTTGCATAAGCACCCCGCCAATACCTACACCACTTGTATCACATTCTATTTTAAAAGACTTACCAAAGTTAGTAAGTAGTAGTGGTGTGGATGTCAATTTATCCTTTACTTTTTTAAATACCTTTTCCTTGTGCTTCCCCCATTTGAATGGAACTTCTTTCTTTGTCAATTCATTGATTCGGGCGGCAATGATGCTGAAATCCTTCACGAATCGATGGTAAAAGCCTGCAGGTCCTAGAAAACTTCTTACTTAGCTCACATTTTGGGGTGTTGCCCACTCATGTACGGCTTTGATCTTATCTTCATCTACCTAAACACCCTAAGATGAAACCACAAAGCTAGGAAACACAGCTTTGTCGGTGCAAAAGGAGCACGTTGTAAGGTTAGCATTCAATTGTTCTATTCTCAAAATAGCAAGTACATCACGTAAATGTTTAATATGATCATCAAAAGACTTACTGAAAATTAAGATATCATCAAAGTATACTACAACAAATTTTTTGATGAAGGATCTAAGTACATGGTTTATCAATCTCGTAAAAGTACTAGGTGCATTTGTTAAACCAAAAGGCATAACTAGCCAATCATACTGACAAGGTCCCTTGCTAATATCCTGCAAGTGCACGGGTTTGTCGAAGTAATAATCCCGGGTGAGCGGGTATCGAATCCACAGGGAGTAGGGAGTAAAAATACTTAATTCGATTCTTAGCTATGTGAAAGATCAATGATGATGAGTGTGACAATGATTCAATTCTCAACAATAAAAGCAACAAGTAAGAGAGCAAAAGTAAAGAAAGGGGGTAAGGCAATCGATAAAGATGGGGTACTCGGATAATGCTCCGCCTAGGATAATTGTTTCAAGTGCAAGAACCCTCTATTAAGCTTCCTAATCAATGCAATGGTGAGTCATTGAAATCCTTAATTACATAGTCCCAAATCTAAGGTCAACTATGCCTAACTCTATACATGTCCCGGAGGAGAAATCGAACAATCTCAACATCTCGCACTCGCATAGAGTTACAATGAGCTCTAGGGATTCCAAGTGATAAATCTCTTCCTAATTATATACCTAACCCTTTGGTCCAGGTGGAAGGTCCCTAACCACAATTGAGCGCTAGATACTAAAATCACCTCAACGCTTCACTCCGTTGCACACGCAACTAAGCCCCAGTGGAAGTTCATCCCTTAAACCATTCACTCTATTATGGCCGCAAAGAACTCGAGGAACGGAGGTAGAATCTATCATGTCGGAGGGGAAAGGGGACACTCCTGTACCTCTCGACTCACCCTCTCAACCCTCTCCAATCTAGCTGTGTCTAACGCTCGTGGTGTGTCACTCAGTCACAAGGTTACCAACGAGAACTCTCAACCCTAGTGTCACTCTAGGGGAAATGTTCATACAATCAAGCATTCAAGGTTGGAACTCACAATAAACATCAATTAGTTGAAAGCATAATAAAGAGATTCAATGAAATAAATAGATCCTAGTATTCACAATACCCAAGTACCCACTAGGGGTTTTGCTCTCCATGGAGCTAAGTACAATCAAAGAAATAGAATGTAAAAGCAATGAATCCATAAAGAAACCCCCTCGATAATCGTGTCGATGGTCTTGTGGAAAGTCCTCTACTCGTCGTCCAAGGATTCCCTCGTCCGGTATAGGATACGCCTCGATAGAAGCTCCCCTACCAACCTTCTTCCTAAGGAATGACGATGTCAGAGCCGTAGAACCTCTCCAAAACCTTGGCCAATACCCCTCAAAACCCTAGCCAAAGCCCTCTCTCAAGTTGTGGAAAAGATGGAGAAAAGAATACTAAATCCGAGGGTCGATTCGACTTTTAAATAGGGTGGAATCGAGCGACTACACGGGCGTGGATGCTTCATGCGCCCGTGTGGAATTCCACGCAGGCGTGGATAATTTCCATATGCCCGTGTGGATTCTCCGAACTCGCTTTTTCTCGGTCAGCGTGAGCAGGTCTTTGCTACATTGCTTGCTACCGTGTTGCTACAGTGTTCTGCTACAGTATCCTGCCAGAATAGCTTCCCGAATCCATACTTTCATCGGAGTAACGCAAAAGGGCACACGTTCACGTCGTGAATCACTTGCTTCTTCAATGATATACACGTTGGTGGAGCTCTCGTTCTTATATGTATAAGACGGAGTGCTCGAGTGTGACTGCCTTTGTGCCCCTCCAAATGGATGTGCCAAACTCGAATACGAGGAGATTGGCACACACTCTAGCATCTCACATCGACCTATGTCTTCGCGTTTGAACCTTAGCAAGATTTCCTCCAAAACCGGTGCATTGTAATCCACATTGGCTTCTTTCCTTCATACTTGGCCTCACAACCCTACCTGCACGAAACTAACATAGAAACACACATATTAGTGTAAAAACCTGGGAAAAGTAATGCTCAACATAAGGAAATAATGCTTCGCATTCATATCGCACAAGCACTTTTCACATACTATCCAAATTTTGTTTTAAATGAATGTTGTTTTCCACTCATCACCCTCTTTCATTCTAATTTCGTGATAGCCACTATGCAAGTCTATCTTTGAGAAGATAACAGATCCACTAAGTTCATCAAGCATATCATAAATTCTAGGTATATACCTCACAGTTATGTTGTTAATGGCTCTACAATCTGCACACATTCTCCAAGAACCATCTTTCTTATGAACTAAAATAACTGGGACTGCACAAAGAGAAAAACTTTCCCTTATGTAACCTTTGTTGAGTAGTTCTTGAATTTGACGCTTGATTTCTTTCGTCTCTTCTGGATTGGTGGGGTAAGGTGGCCAATTAGGCAATGATGCTCTTGGTATCAAATCAACTTGATGCTTAATTCCTCACTTCGGTGGTATCTTGGGTGGGTTTTTATCAAGGAACACATCCTCATATTCCTGCAAAAGATCCAAAATAGAACAAGGTAATGTAGAGGGTAAATCATTAGTAATTAGCAAACTTTCTTTGTATAATAGAACAAAGAATATATAATTGGGTTCTCTTAAAGCCCTCATGTCCCCCTTCCTAGCCATCATCACTAACCCCTCCTTTTCCAGGGGCTTGGTTAATTTAAGCTGTGAAGTTTTTCTTGGTTTTGGATTCACTCGCTCATTATGATGGTGGCTCTCACTCAAGTGTTTTGCACTCTCTCTCTCTCTCTCTCTCTCTCTCTCTCTCTCTCTCTCTCTTTTAGATCATCCATTAATATTTCCTCCGGAGTCATGAGAAGCAAGGAAATGTGCTCCCTCTCGTACATGAAAGTGAGTCAGTTAGTACAGCTGCTAATATGGACATCAAGATCAAACAACCAAGGGCGTCCCAATAGTAATTGGCATGCTTGCATTAAGACAACATCACACTCCACTTGATCATGATACTTCCAAATTGAGAACTGAACTATTACAATGTCGCCAACACGCAACAATCCACAATCATTGAGCCACTGCATTTTGTATGGACTAGCATGACGCCACTGCTTCAGCCCCAATCTCGCGACTAAGTCTGAACTAGCAATGTTATTACAGCTGCTATTATCAACAATAATCCAACATACCTTGGTCTTAATGGTGCCACGAGTGTAGAAGATGTTATGCCGTTGTCCCTTTTCCTCTTCAACACCATTGACACCAAGCACATGGTAGGAAATAAAGCAATCTCCCACATCAACTTGAATGCCACAATCACCTTCATCCACTGGCTCATCATTTACATCACCATCATCTTCGGGGTCACTCTCGGGCTCCCACTCGCCCTGTTTATTAATGAGCAAGGTCTTCCTGCTGGGGCACTCAGAAGCAATGTGCCTTCTCCCTTTGTACTTGAAGCACTCAATGTCACGACTGCTAGAAGATGCCAAGGTGGATGTGGAAGAAGATGAAGTTGTTGAAGAAGTGGGTCGCCGATCACTGGGGTGAGAGCCCGATGAAGATGCTGACGTGGTCGACGTGTGTGCCAAGCGGTGTGGCAGAGGTGACCGCTGTGAGCCTCGAGTCACGACATTTCCTGTGGCGCCCTGAGGGCTACCCCAAGTGAGAACAGCAGGATGATTGGGTATGGTGCGACCGCGACCGCCATGCTATTGTTGTTACTCCACCTTTGTCGGTTGATGTACGAGCTCTAATAGAGTGTTGTAGGGGAACATCTCCATTTGATCAGCAATCTCACGGTTTAGACCTCTCAAGAACCTCGACATGTTTGCCTCAACACTTTCTCTCATGATGATATAGATCATCAGGACCTCCATCTCCTTATAATACTCATCGATGATTCTTGTACCTTGAACAAGCCACTGTATCCTGTTATATAGATCTCTCTAGAAGTGTGGTGGAACAAAAGCGGTGTCGCATAGTCCTCTTCATAGAATCCCATGTGCGAATATAGCTATTACCCGCAAATAGCCTGTCTTCCTGTAACTGGTTCCACCATGTCAGTACATAATCGGTAAATTCAAGACATGCTAGGTTTACCCTTTTTTATCAAAAAAACCATGGATTCAGAATGGTGGTATGCTCATCTTGATCTTCGCCATACTATCAGGATCTTCTCTATCTCGGCGACCGCAGGGAAAGGCATTCAACATTGTCATGGCCTGGCAATTGCTGATACCCATAACCAACGTAACCGAGGTCACGATGGTCATGACGGTTGTCAAGCACATCTTTGGTTGGAACATGCTCGGCGAGGGCTTGGTCAATAGTCTCACGCAAGGTATCTTGCATGACCTTCTACATCTCCTCCTGTGCAGACATAATTGATACTCACAACAAAGGATGAAAGTGAATAACAAATGCATCATACTCTGCCCGTGTAACCACTGCACTATCGTATAAACCAACAGGGTCATCATCATGACAACTAGCTTCTAAACCTACCATGTTAGTGGATTTGAAGAAAAAAAATAAGTATATATCCGATTTTTTTCTTTTTTTTTTTCCTTTTTTTTTGTAATGGCCTTTCTTGAACTTTCTTTCTTTATTTTTGTTTTATTTTGTTTTGTTTTGTTTTTTTTCCGACCAGCAACTAGAGGAATATGTACAGATTACAAACCTAAAATATAATCCTCAAATAACACTATTAATGCAAAGGTTAGGTAATTTTTGGTTATTTTTATGTAGACGTATCCTACCGTGTCAACAAAGTTTTTAATACCAAATGATAGGCTCCAACTTGGTGAAGAAGGAGGTCTAGATAATGGCCCGATCTTCACGCCGTAGGATCTAGGTTGAGGAATAACTAGCTGCGAGCAGTTGGGGATAGATGCGACCCGTACGTTGGGGAGAGACGATCCGAAACTTTAAAAACTCCAACTCGCTGTCCAAAC
The DNA here is from genome assembly GCF_009730915.1 of Dioscorea cayenensis subsp. rotundata. NCBI lineage: Eukaryota > Viridiplantae > Streptophyta > Magnoliopsida > Dioscoreales > Dioscoreaceae > Dioscorea > Dioscorea cayenensis. The sequence continues at coordinate 15,150,162 of NC_052476.1, read as the reverse complement.
AATCGCAGAACCACAAACCAGAAACTAATCCACACAAAATGGTTGAAAGTGTAAAGCACGAATTAGGAGAAAGCCAAAACTTTCCTCTCACAAAACTGGGAGAACTCACAAGAACAATGGTAGTAAGACAACTCTTATTTTAGGAATAATAGTCAAAGTTCTGTCTTCCAAAAGAGAAGGTACAAGGCTATTTATAGCTAACATAAACTTTGGATACAAGAAAACTATCTTATTAAAATTGGCTAGGAAATCAATCTAAAAATAAAAAATGAAATAGTGCTAGAAAAACAATCGAAAAATAGGAAAATATAATTGGCTAGAAAATCAATCTGAATATGGGAATAGTATCCCACGGGTATTGTAGCATGTGAAGATGGCAGTCGAATCTCTCCATTCTTAATCTTGGAATATTTGATTTTCTGATTAGTTGGAATTTGATTTTGTTTCCTTCCAGAAATTGGGTCGGTTTAGAAAAGAGATATTTTGGGTTGATTTGTCATAAAAGGAAACATCTCACTTTGTTTGCATGCGGTCAGTGAAGATAGGCATAGTTTCCTTCTTAGACGTACATGTGGGTGTGAGGCCCACATATGGCGTAACTACAAATGCTTCCCTGTTGCTATCCTCTTGTTTGACTAAGTCTGGAATTATGTTCTCACTTCTGGTATACCTAAGTACAATTAAGGTAGAAGAAATTGGAAACACCAACATATCAATATAATTTAAAAATAAGCTTAAGTTAGCGTTCACTTGGTTTTGGATTTGCTTAACACGGGTTCGTGTAATTAGTCCTTGATATACTTCCTCTTCTATACCAGCTGAAGTATTACTATTCATAAGTGGTGTAGTTGGCATAGGCGTGATGTCCTCATTAAATGCGGACAAGGGAATTCTCAAATTAGGGTCAAACACACATCTAGGTTCATCCCTAATGGTTGGAGGGGTACAGTAATTGCTATAGTGTTCCTGCATTACTTGTGCTCCAAAATGCCGTTTTCGATGTCGTCTTCCTTCTCTTTAGCGTTGTCAAGCTCACCATGGTATCCTCAAGACCTGTAACATGAAAAAGACCCATTAAACTACAAAATGGCAACAATTCATCGATTTATATAATAATAATACAATATAAATACATATAAAATACACACATTTAGGCATTTATCAGTTTCCAAGTTTGTAAAGACTTATTCATAGCAAGTGCATCAAAATCTATATCCAATGTGAGGTAATATGGAAAAACATTAAAAAAATCAGTCTCAAGACTTGAAACCCATGCTAAATATTAAATTATTACAAACAATAAAGTAGACTGTTGTACGAACGAACTATATCCATGTAAGATCATTATATATATATATATATATATATATATTAGACTAATAATTGATTATTATTAATTAATTTTAATGATATTGTTAATTTAATTCCATTTAATGAACTTAATCTCAATGAGAAGAAAGGAAAATAAAATTAATTGAGATTAAAATAAAAAGGGTGATAACATGCAATTGTGAAATGATGCGATTCCTAGCGGGTTTTAATAACTCTGTTGTGAAAATGCTTATTTTCTTGTATAATGTCCAGTTTAACATGGCCCGATCGACTGGTCTGAGTTTGAAAAGGTTGATATAAAATAGATTTAATAAGTATAAAAGTCAAAATAATATAAATAGAAAAGTTCAATCTAATGAATAGATAATTAAGAAAATTATATGGCCTTAAAATCCGTCATAAAATTTTGACAATTATGTTGCAAATTTGCAACTGATTGAGTCTGTTGGCATAATCCATTGCAAAAATGTAATATCTTTTTATAGAAGCCTTTTCAATGACTCCTTTCTGTTGCATATCCATCGTAAAATATCTCTCACTGACTTACTCCATTTCTTGTAATGGACATTTGTGCCGTCTGATAAGATCCCCTTGCGTATATCCCGCAAGTGCACGGGTTTGTCGAAGTAATAATCCCGGATGAGCGGGTATCGAATTCACAAGGAGTAGGGAATAAAAACACTTAATCAGCTTCTTAGCTATGTGAAAGATCAGTAGTGATAAGTGTGACAATAATTCAATTCTCAAAAGTTAAAACAACAAGTAAGAGAGCACGAGTAAAGGAGGAGGTAAGGCAATCGATAAAGATGGGGTACTCAGATAATGCTCCGCCTAGGATAATTGTTTCAAGTGCAAGAACCCTCTCTTATGCTTCCTAATCAATGCAATGGTGAGTCGTGGAAATCTTTAAATACATAGTCCCAAATCTAAGGTCAACTATGCTTAACTCTATACATGTCCCGGAGGAGAGATTAGAAAACCTCTCAACCTCGCACTTGAATAGAGTTGCAATGAGCTCTAGGGATTCCAACTGATAAATCTCTTCCTAATTATAGACCAAACCCTTTGGTCCAGGTGGAAGGTCCCTAACCACGATTAAGCCCTAGATACTAAGATCACCTTAATGCTTCACTCCGTTGCACGCGCAACTAAGCCCCAGCGGAGGATCATCCCTTAGACTATTCACTCTATTATGGCCGTAAAGAACTCGAGGAACGGAGGTAGAATCTATCACGCCGGAGGGGAAAGGGGACGCTCCTGTACCTCTCGACTCACCCTCTCAACCCTCTCCAACCTAGCTTTGTCTAACGCTCGTTGTGTGTCACTCAATCACAAGGTTACCAACAAGAACTTTCAACCCTAGTGTCACTCTAGGGGAAATGTTCATACAATCAAGCATTCAAGATTGAAACTTACAACAAACATCAATTAATTGAAAGCATAATAAAGAGATTCAATGAAACAAATACATCCTAGGATTCACAAATACCCAAGTACCCAAGTACCCACTAGGGGTTTAGCTCTCCATGGAGCTAAGTACAATCAAAGAAATAGAATGTAAAAGCAATGAATCCATAGAGAAACCCCCTCGATAGTCTTGTCGATGGTCTTGTGGAAAGTCCTCTACTCGTCGTCCAAGGATTCCCTTGTCCGGTATGGGATACACCTCGACGGAAGCTCCCCTACCAATCTTCTTCCAAAGGAATGACGATGTCGGAGCCGTAGAACCTCTCCAAAACCCTAGCCAATAACTCTCCAAACCCTAGCCGAAACCCTCTCTCAAGTTGGGGAAAAGATGGAGAAAAGAATGCTGAAATCGGGGCTTAATCGGCTTTAAATAGGGCTGGAATCGGGCATCCACACGGTCCTATGGATTTTTCACACGCCCCTGTGGAATTTCCACACGTCCGTGTGGATTCTCTGGAATTGTGATTTTCGGGCGGGTGTAAACAGTAACTGCTACAGTGTTTGGTGCAGTACCTGCTACTAGTCTCGACAAAAAAATACTCCCGAATCCACTTTTCATCGAGGTAACATAAACAGGCACACGTTTATGCCGTGAATCGCTTTGCTTCTTCAATGACGGAGAAGTTGGTGGAGATCTTGTTCTATGTGCATAAGTCAGAATGCTTGAGTGTGACTGCCCTTGTGCTCCTCCAAATGGTTGTGCTAACTCAAATACGAGGAGATTGGCACACACTCTAGCATCTCACACCCGACCTATGTTTTCGCGTTTGAACCTTAGCAAGATTTCTCCAAAATCGGTGCATTATGATCCACATTGGTTTCTTTCCTTCATACTCGGCCTCACAACCCTACCTGCACGAAAGTAACATAAAAACACACATATTAGTGTAAAAATCCGAAAAAAATAATGTTCAACATAAGGAAAAAAATGCTTCACATTAATTTCTCACAAACACTTATCACCGTCGCAATTTGGTTGCAAGTTTATGATAAAAATCGATAGCAATTTTGCCACAAAATTACTCCCATTATGTTTTACAACATAATTTTCCATCGCAAAATCCGACGCAGATTTTCCATTCAATCGCAAAAGAGATGATAATTCTTTTAACGAAGTTGCAATGGAGGAATTCTGTTGTAAATGTCGGTTGTAACATTATATAATTTTTGTAGTGCCATATTGTTTTGAAGTTTCAATAAGATTTAGATGATAAGGATGGGTCGGAATATGTTATAAATAGAGTTAAGTGTTGGTCAAAAGAGTTAATATCTAGGATTGCCATTAATTAAATTATTCATTATAGCTTGAACTTAACTTGGTAAAAGTTTGAGCTCACTTAAAATTTCAAACTTTTGAATCAAACTGGTAGAACTTGGTTTTTGAGTAGCGGTGGAATCAATCGAGCATAGCTTGATAGTATAAACTATGTAACTATATTATAATGTTTACATGTTTGCATTATAATATTAGTATACAATATGTTCTTATATTTAAAATATCATATAATTTCTGGTGTTTAGCTTTAAATATAAAAATCAAACCATATCTGAGGTTTTAATTTTGAATAAAATCTATTTGGATTTAAATTTTTGAAAATAAATTTATTTAATTTTAATTTTGGAGTTAAATCAAATTAATTCCAATATTTGAAAATTAAAATTGCACCTCCTTAAAAAAAACCTTATTTAAGTTAATATTATGCTTTAATCGAGTTTCTGCCCTATCTAGCTAATCAATTTCGAGTTGAGTGTGGTTCAAGTTTGGACCTACCTACATCCATATCTAAAACAATCATAAATCTTTTTGCACTAGACTCTTTGCCCTTTTATACTTCTTTAGACTAGGCCTAATAATGTAGCTATTCTGTTAGCCCATAAACGTACCCATGGAAACTTTTAAATAAGTCAAACTTTCTCTCACCTTGTTTTTATGTGTGATTTTATTTTTACATTTTTAATAACATAATATATATATATATATGTATATTTTAATATCTTTTAAATCTTTAAAAATGACTTACTGAAAAAGGTTTCACTATTAATTTCTTTTTTAAAATCAACTCTTGACACACTTATTTACAACCACACTTCCTGTATATGCTCCAAACACAATGTAAAATAAGGACCAAACCTGATTCAAAGCGTGGTCCAGCTGGTCTAAATCCTTTGAGACCAACACCAAACATGCCAACCAAGCAGTCATAATCAATCCCTCACCGAATTCAATCATCCTAAAGCAACAAAACACCATTACTCAACCCCTCATGTAGTGACCTTGCATGTTCTCATAAAGACCTACAAGGCCACAAACCAAACCAGATCACAGCAAACTCCACAAGCATCCGTCCATCAATCCATGGAAACACTCTTCTATGAACTCTCCATCTTTGCCAATCAAGCCCTAGATGACCAACACTTCGACCCCTCCAAGATAGAAGACCTCATGGCCCTCTTTGAGCAAGAGGCCTATATCTCCTCGTCTTCATCTGAATTGCACCATGAAACCACCATGACTAAGGTTGAGAACCAGCTCAATGCTCTCATGGATGAGGCCATGGAAGAGTACTACAAATGTTGTGATGAGGCCGAACGTTGTTGCCAAGAGGAAATGTCAGCGTTGCTTGATGCCGCCGAGAGGGCAAAGAAGTTAGGCCAATCTCTCAGCTGTGCAGCTTCTATTTTGTCGAAGAAGTATATTGATGCTGCACGCTCCTCCGCTGTTGCCACCATGAAGTCCGCCTTCTCTTCCGTTTCTAAGGTTCATCCCAACAACTACTAGACTCATTTCAGTGATTTCACTCAATCGCACTGTACTGTCCAATAAAGGTTCGAGATACATTTAAATCATTCATCTCCCTTTGTTATCTCTTATGTTAAATCAAACTCAGTCTAAGCAAGAATTTAGTTCTGTATGATTGCATCCGGGTTTTTTTAAATACATGCGTATTTATTCTATGTTTTACAAAGTAATTATTAGTCCATTTATTAGTCCGAATGCTTGAACAATTTGTCGGTGTGAATAAATAAAGTGGAGAATTAGAGATGTCAGAGATGAAAAACAGTGGTCTTGAAGAATTTCTCCGTTTCTGGAAGATTCTTGCATGCTCGTACGCTTAACAAAGCATTGTGGGACCATTCACTGATTAATAAAGGGAATGCATACAAGTCCAAGATGCCATGATAATTTTAGAGTGAGTGCTGCTGGTTGTTGGTATGTCAAACTCAATGCTTTGTCCGTCATGCTACTTTTTTTTGCTAAGAAAATTAACTGTCAAATGGGCCGCCACGGCCCAGCACAGTATGGACCGACTGTGGCTCTAGCTCTATGCATGCAATGCTGGCGTGGTCCATTTTCGTGCCGGCCCGGCTCACCTTCTACTACCGATAGGCCCAACACACAACCTGACCCATAGTGAAAGTCTCATTAGTTAAAAAATGGAAATATAACCCAAAAAAATAAAATTTTAAAAAACCTGCATTTCTATTTTTATTATATATAGTTTTTTCATGTAGACCACTTCATTTTAAATTTTATATGTCCGGAGATTAGTACGCATATCTCTTAAAAATATGTATATCAAATTGTATATATATATTTTGAGAAACTCAAAAGTTATGTGTGCACCTTCCAAAACATAAAATTTTCTTGTATCCTTTAAAGTGGAATTGCAACCGATTAAAAAAAGCCCTTATTTTAATGTAGGATAGGAAGAGAATTATGAAATGAAAAAATATTCATAATGACAAATGAAAGTAATATATATTTTTTTTAAAAATAAATCAACTTTAATAACTTGATCATAGGAGAGTAATAAGTCAATTTCCACATAAAAAGAGCAAGAGTTTGATTTTTTTTGTGCAATAATGGTTGAGGATTGTGGTATTAACTTTAATCCAAAAGATGAACATGTAAATTTTGGGGTTTTGCTAGAGTATACAACAGTTATGATTTTGCAAGGGCATACAAAAAATTTTATACTTTTCAATATTTTCAACTTCCCCAATTATATCAATACAAGTTAATAGAAAAAAAAAAAATCTATATAAGCATTTTACTTGACCTAACAGTAACATTTTAAATGTCAATTATTTTTAAGCTAAAATGAATTTTGGACAATTAGAACTTTTGAACTAATTTTGATTGAAAAAAACAAGAAATTGCAAAACCCATCGTCACATGAATATTGATTTTTAAAAAAATAATCTTACATGGGTCATTAAATCATTCCAAAAATTTAAAAAAGAAAAAATATTTCTATTTAATTAATAATCTCAGTGTCTAATTTATGCATATTTATATCTATATCTAGGTAGTCAAAACCGGACTGGACCTTTGAATAGGAGAAGGCTAGGGTTCAAAGGTTAAGAGGTCCGACTGATGCCACTATAAGAAAATTGATGTTTACAAGTATCATTTTCTTTTCTAATCCATTATTAATTCATTTTAATAACGGATTAAAAATGAAATTTTTCAGTTTCTAAAAAAGGTATTGCTAATATTTTACAAACAACATAGCAGTCTGTTTCAGATATTAGCAACGGATTTGTAACGAAATAAATTCCGTTTTCAAATTTTTCAAATCGTAACGGAAATTATTCTGTTTCAAAATCATTGCTAAATTCTTGTTGCTAACCCGTTGCAGAATTTAACAACAGATTTGCAACAGAATAATTTCGGTTCCAGATGTAGAAACGAATTTGAAATGGATCTGGAGATGTTTTAAATTTGTTTTTAATTAGAAACAACAAAATATTCCGTTGCAAATCCGTTGCTAAAATATATATATAGTTATATTTTTAAATCATATTAATCTATTTCTAATCTGTTGCTAAAACCCTAATTAATAAAAAAAATATTACATTTATTTTGGGAATTGATATGTACAATGCATGTTATAACAAATCAATTTTTTCCAACCAATAAACGTAAAAAATAATGATTTCATTAATGCATGCAGAAAACAGATGTCCAAAAACAAAGGCTAACAAAAGAAAAAAAGCTAACAAATAACAAATAAACTACAACTCATCTAGGGAATCAATATCATGATCATCATTAGTTGGCTATGAGTCCTGAGTGAACTGTGAGCGTTGAAGGATCGTAGCCTCGAACTGCATCATAATACCCCATACCTGACGCAACATCTGATCAGAATAACTGATCTCTCTCCTTCCTCATCTTGTGCAGACTTTGCTGAAGCTCTTTTTTATCATCCGTCATCTTGTGCAGACTCTCCTGAAGCTCTTTGTTTTCATCTTGTAGCTGATCAACAGTCTTACTCAGCTATGTAATCTTAACTTGTAGCTCCTTGGATGATGTACTTGCAGATGAAAATCAATTCAACAATATCACATGGTTATCTAATATTAGCCTGTAGATCTATAGATGATGTACATGTAGATGAGCTCTGCAATAACTGGGGATTGAAAATAAATGCTTGGGAACTAACTCTATAAACCTGATGTTTCTTTTCCCATTCCACAATTTAATGGAATATATTTGTTTGTCTACAATCAAAGGCTCATTACCCGCTTCTTGTGTTTTTGATGCTTGATCTACAAGGTACAAATAAAGATCTTGCCACATTAAATTTAAGAAGTCAAATATTGTGATTAACATAGTCGAATAAAAATTCTTGAAATGTAAACAAAGTCTATAACTTAAATATATATAAATAAATTACTCATCTATAACTTGTATACACATAAAGAGTTATTTGATCTATTTACCTTAATGGCCTGAGCTCTTTCATCAATAAGGTTAGAGGTATCCTTCTTAGTATGCGTCGCTTCGAAAAGCTTATATAAAATAGGCTTACAACCAAGCCTCGATCACTACATTAATATAACAACTTATATTAAGTTAAAATTAATGTTAGACATAATATGTGGAGAATAAAGTTATTTTTATATAAATAAAAATATATTACCAATTTTTCTGCATGACATATATGGGAAATGGAGCCTCTTGAGTGCTGGGATATACCAAATCCAGGTCCTTTAGCCTCAGTAAGACTGTTTGCAGAAAATTTTAGGCTTCGAGCTTTAAGCTCTAGGGATTTCCATGCCTAATTCCATATTTAACACACAGTGTCAATCACATACATGTTTTTTCTTTAACTTTTGTGAAGACACACATCAATGATATATAACGTTCTGCAGCTTTGCGCTGCCATGCTATCTTGATAATAGATGAAATCGAATATATATTATATTTAGACTATATATTTAAATAATTAATAAATGGGATGAATTCACATACTTAGATTCTACATTATTACTTATTTAAAATGATCTAGAACTTGTCCATATTCTTCTTCTTCTCATGCCAATATCAAGCCCTGACCTGTGGATCCCACACATGACATACCGCGATGATAACCCAATAGAGGTCAAACCCTGCCTCAACTTTAAATCATCTTAAGGCTAACCTATTCTTTGTACAGAATTGACACAACCCTTGCGTGTGTCTGCAAGTGCACGGGTCGCTCAAATAATAAAGTGTACCAATTGGGTAGGGTAGTCGAATCCACAGGGAACCAAAGTATTAATAATAGCTACTTCTAAGTTATCTAGTTAGAATGAAGAATGTGATAAAATAAACTTAATCAGGAGAATATAAATGTCACAAGCAAATAGGAAAATGTAAAAATGAGAGAAGTCTCAATCAATAAAAGTAAGGTACCAGGGTAATGCTCCACTAGGATTTAATGCTAAGCGTAAGATTCACAAAGTGTTTCTAAACCGAGTTAATCAAGTTGAGGGGATCCAAGAATAATCGGTCACTGCTCCAATTAACCAATTATAGTCCCCCACGAGGTCATGGTGGGAAAAACACTCAATCTCAACACCTCACACCACTTATGACTGTAATATACTCTAGGGATTCCTAAGAGTGCATCTGATTCGTAAGGATAGATCTAAACCTACTTTTAGGAGAAAGGTTCCTAACCCCCTACAAGGTCTCGGCGGAAAAGCCTCTCGATTTCAACACCTCACACCAAATATGGTCGCACAGAGTTTATGGAATACAGAGATAGAATGTACCAATCAGAGAGGAAAGGGACACTTTACTATCTCATGACTCACCCTCTCAACCCTTTTCAATCTTGAGGTTCTAGCCTTAATGGAGACCTCTCTGTCACCAAGGCAAATGAATCTTACACACCAATCAACCATAAGATCAATAAGGCAAGCAAGTAATAAGAAAGCAAGATTGAAAATCAATTAAACTCAGATTTAAAAGAAAACACAAAGTAAATCAATACAAAGAATGAAATCCTAGGGTTCACAAGCCCAAGCACCCTCTAGGGTTTAGCTCTCCATGGAGCAAGTTACAAAGCAAATAATGCAATGTAAATCAATGAAAACCATGGAATAAAACCCCCTTGAATTTGTGATGATGGCCTTGATGGGTCGTTCAACAACTTGAAGGATTCCTCTCTGAAGCTAGATCGCCAATGGCTTCTTCAATGCTATGACAAAGAAAAAATCTATCAAAGTTGGTAAAAAATCCCCCCAAATTTGCAAAGACCTCCTCTCCAACCCTAGCCACTTTGCCTCTTAAAAGCAATGAAAAAGTCTCCTAAAAAATAGGGCAAATTGGCCTTTTAAACTCAAAAACTCGTGTCTATCACGTGTCTCCACCAGCCCGGGTCAGCTGCCACCAGCCTGGGTGGAATTTTGACCAGGTCGCGCGAACAATATAACAAAGGAGATAACACAACAATATATATGCATACCAACCCTCCTATAACCCATCAGGGCAATAGAATGATATGGAGCATATATAATAACAACATGAAATTCATGAATCATAAAAACAACCCAAACACTGAGTATAGTTTCTCATACAACACCTGGACAATACTGACATATAGGAGTATCCAAGAAAAAGAAATGTACAAAATAAGTCAACAACAACCTAGTGGATCCCTCATAATACATGTCAAAGAAATATGACAAACATGCACAACTTAAAGTAACAAAACAAGGACAAACTCTTGCCAAGCATTTCATGTATGGACCTCTACATTGTGCTAACACCTGGGAAGAAACTAGGTTACTTAGTAAGAGGGTAAACATGGAACTATAAGATCATACATGTTTAAAATATAAATCAATTATTGAATACATAATTTAAAAGTTCAACAATAAAAAGATAACATAAATAATAAGTATGAAACAAGAATTTAGGTTTGCATATCTAATATACACCAAAATAATCTCTTTAAAGCATTAATGATTCAAAATAATTATGCACATCCAAAATCAACCTATCTTTCATAACTCACCAATTCAAGGTTTTGAACATAGAAACAAATCAAAAATTGATAATATAATAAATAGCCTCAAAACCCTTCATAGCTAACTGTGGTCTTGGTTAGGTTTGGAGTTGCCAAGATACGCATCTCTTGGCGTTGGCCTTTGGGGAACCCATTTGGTGACTCTAGTCATCCAAACATAAACACCTTTTAGGTTCTCTATGCGCCTACTGAAAGGGTGGTACCTCATCTAAGTTATCCATGCCACTTCAACTAGGTCGGCCCATGGATACTCACTTACTACAATAAGTATTGGAGCTTAGCTCCATTGTCACCATCAAAACAAATAATCATAACACTACACATAGGCCCAGTATATGGATCAACACATTTGTAGAGATCTCATCATGATTTCACAAGTTTTCACATATTCAACTCCCACTCCAAGAGTGAGTAATTTGATCGTAACAATTCTAGTAAATATCAATTCATCAAGAAAGCATAATTTGGATATAATCCTTGAACAAACATTTCAAGTAAGTTGTCATCAAACACCCAAAATAATTCACATAAATAATTTGCATAAACTCATGCAAAATCATAACAATAATTTTTAGTCTCATGAAAATATTCACTTTGAAACATGCTATCCAAGAATAAGGTTTCCAAACATAAGTATAACATTCTTGTAAAGTTCTTGGAATAAACTCAATCATGATTCGAACATGGTTTTCAAATACTATAGAAAACATTTCAAGAGCTTTTAACAATAATAAACCATCATTCAAAGAAAATGCAATTTCAGTATAATAAAGCATGCAAATCACTGTAGCACAAGTTTGAAGAAGAGACACAGTCATGTGTGCTCCTAGCACGATTGTGTCGAGCCTGACACCCTTGTGTCGCAGGGTATATCAGGCCTGAAATCTACTTTTCGGTGAATTTTTTTTTTAGTCATTTTCAGGAGGGAGTGACACCCCCGTGTCCAGGGCGTGTTATGCCTGAGAATTTGCTTTAAAGACAGATCTAGGGCTTCTTTAGGGGATCTTCTCTTCACCCTTCATCCTTTTTCTTAGGGGCGGTTGCCATGGTCTTCCCCTTCATATATCTGGGGTCGGACTGAACTTTGGTGCTAGAGCGCAAGTAGTGAAGGCACAAGAGAAGTGGGGCTAGCATATGGAGCTCCACATTGGAGATGATCTTGAAGAGAAGGGAGTCTTATCTTTTTTCTTTAGATCTGTAGTTGTTTTCTCCATGTTGTACCCATACCTCATGGGCTAATTATCCATGGTACCTTAGGATGTTGAACTTTGATGCTTTGTATATTTTGAATACTTTCTTCTAATGATCTACGGAGTTCTTTTGGTTTCTTGTGTTTAACCTTGTGTTTGCATAACTTGATACGTTTGATTTGCACAGTTGCTTAGGTAAAACTTGATGTATGGATTGCCATAGTTGTAGTTGCCTTGTGTGATTGAAAAACTCTATGTGTATGAAACCACAGTTACCTTAGCAAAACTTGGTGTATTTGAGAACCATAGATGCAACATTGTTTTTGAGCACACGCAAGAACCATAGAATGTACCTGGTAGGTATTAGACGTCAGTCGGCATACGATAGCTGGTAGGAATCATCCCGGGGCATTGCTCTCTTATTGTTTCTATCTCTGCATCTCTCACCTAGTTTTGTTCCAGCCCTTACTTGTCATCTTCCCCCTTTAGGATCTAGTTACCAACTATTATTGACCGGCTAGAGATTAGAAGATCAATTAGTTCTTTGAGTCCAGTCCTTGTGGTTTGACAACCCTATCCTTCACGGGGTACCACTTTATTGCTTGTATGCGACCTATGCACTTGCGGAGAACACGTCAAGTTTTTAGCGCTGTTGCCAGGAATTGGCAAGTCTTAGGAACATTAGAATTCTAATGATCTAGCTATTTACCTTTTTCTGTATTTATATTTCTTTTTATTTTGTTTTTATTTTGTTACCCAATTTTTTTATTTATTTATTCATCACTTATTTCAGGAAGGTCAAATAATGGACAAATTGCATGCAACCTTGGAAGATACAGACTGAATTCAAAAATTTCTTGAAACTCATTCATTTTATAAGGCACCTCCATAGTGTCAAAGCACAATGAGTTTGTGTGTTGGGATATCATTAAATGAATTGGAAGATCCAGAGGTATTTCAAAAAGTCTTTGAAAATCCTGCATTATATGAGGCACTTCATCAGAGGTATGGTAACACCAGTGAAAAAGATGGGCTATCACTGTGGGAATTAGAAGATTGGTATTGGGCTCAAAAAATTTCTACAACCCTTCCACCCTATGAAGCACCTTCACTCATAAATCTAGATTCGTTGATTCCATCTAAAAATTCTATCATGAACAGCTAAAAATATTTGAGCCAAGAGGATGATTTGAATCAAGATGCGAAGCGTTCATTTCTTAAGTTAAGCATTACTTTTTCTCGAGTTTTTACACTAATATGTGTGTTTTTATGTTACTTTCATACAGGTGGGGTTGTGAGGCCGATTATGAAAGAAAAAGCCAATGTGGATCAGAATGCACCGATTTTGGAGGAAACCTTGCTAAGGTTCAAACGCGAAGACATAGGTCGGGTGTGAGATGCTAGAGTGTATGCCAACCTCCTCGTATTCTAGTTGGCACATCTATTTGGAGGGGCACAATGGCAGTCACACTCGAGCATTCCGACTTATGCACATAGAACAAGAGCTCCACCAACTTGTCTATCATTGAAGAAGCAAGTGATCCACGATGTGAACGTGTGGCCGTTTGCGTTACCCCGATGAAAGTATGGATTCGGGAAGCTATTCAGGCGGATACTGTAGCAGAATACTGCACCAAAAACTACACCATAGTACTGTAGCAGCACTGTTCACATCCGGTCGAGAAAACAGGAATTCAGAGAATCCACATGGGCGTGTGGAAATTATCCACGTCGGTGTGGAAATTCCACATGGGCGTGTGAAAAATCCACAGGGCCGTGAAGTCGCCAGATTCCAGCCCCGATTTCAGCATTCTCTTCTCCATCTTTTCCCCAACTTGAGAGATGGCTTCGGCTAGGGTTTTGAGGGGTATTGGCTAGGGTTTTGGAGAGGTTCTACGGCTCTGACATCGTCATTCCTTAGGAAGAAGGTTGGTAGGGGAGCTTCCGTCGAGGCGTATCCTATACCGGACGAGGGAATCCTTGGACGACGAGTAGAGAACTCTCCACAAGACCATCGACACGACCATCGAGGGGGTTTTTCTATGGATTCATTGCTTTTACATTCTATTTCTTTGATTGTACTTAGCTCCATGGAGAGCTAAACCCCTAGTGGGTACTTAGGTATTTGTGAACCCTAGGATGTATTTGTTTAATTGAATCTCTTTATTATGCTTTCAATTAATTGATGTTTATTGTGAGTTCCAACCTTGAATGCTTGATTGTATGAACATTTTCCCTAGAGTGACATTAGGGTTGAGAGTTCTCGTTGGTAACCTTGTGAGTGAGTGACACACCGCGACCGTTAGAGAAAGTTAGGTTGGAGAGGGTTGAGAGAGTGAGTCGAGAGGTACAGGAGCGTCCCCTTTCCCCTCCGATGTAATAGATTCTACCTCCATTCCTCGAGTTCTTTGCGTCCATAATAGAGTGAATGGTCTAAGGGATGAACTTCCGCTGGGGCTTAGTTGTGCGTGCAACGGAGTGAAGCGTTGAGTGATCTTAGTATCTAGGACTTAATCGTGGTTAGGGACCTTCCACCTGCACCAAAGGGTTAGGTCTATAATTAGGAAGAGATTTATCACTTGGAATCCCTAGAGCTCATTGCAACTCTATGCGAGTGTGAGGTTGAGAGGTTATCTAATCTCTCCTCCGGGAAATGTATAGAGTTAGGCATAGTTGACCTTAGATTTGGGACTATGTAATTAAGGATTTCCATGACTCACCATTGCATTGATTAGGAAGCATAATAGAGGGTTCTTGCACTTGAAACAATTATCCTAGGCGGAGCATTATCCGAGTACCCCATCTTCATCGATTGCCTTACCTCCTCCTTTACTCGTGCTCTCTTACTTGTTACTTTTACCTTTGAGAATTGAATCATTGTCACACTTATCACTATTGATCTTTCACATAGCTAAGAAGCGAATTAAGTGTTTTTATTCCCTACTCCCTGTGGATTCGATACCCGCTCATCCGGGATTATTACTTCGACAAACCCGTGCACTTGCGGGATATACGCAAGGGGATCTTGTCAGGCTCAAAAGTTTTCTACAACCCTTCCACCCTATGAAGCACCTCCACTCATAAATCCAGATTCCTTGATTCCATCTAAAAATTCTATCATGAACAGCTAGAAATATTTGAGACAGGAGGATGATTTGAATCAAGATGAAGCTTCAATTTCGGATGAGACTTGGGACATGGAAGGATATGAGAGCTACAAAGTTTATATATAGAAATCAGTAGAAGCCCTTCATGCGCCATATGATCATTATGAGATTGATATACCACAGGTGGAGGAACAAGCCTTTTCAAATTCTCCTATTCTTGTTGAAACTCATTACGTGCAAGGAAGTGAATGGTACGATGACTATATTTAGAATTTGATGAAAACACTTCACGCACCATATGAGTCTCATGAGAATGTAGTTAATTCAGATCAATTGAGTTGTAGCAAACATCATGAGATTGATGTCCCACAAGTAGAGGAATAAATTCTTGTAGAGACGAGACCTCCCCCGGATGAAGAGCATCGAGAGTTGATCACTTCAATTTCGAAGCATACACTACCAACCATTGTAGCCGGGGAGCATTTGGAGAAGGAAAAAAAATTGAAGAGATTGAAGACACATACTCAATTGACTTCGAACAAGTTGCCTATTTTGATGTCGATGAATGGGTTTATAGGAAGAGAGCACTTCAAGGAATTAATTTAAGTCTTGCAAAGAGGTTGAAGTAATCTTTACACCTTTGATAAGTGCTTGTGTGATAAGACTGCGAAGTGTTCTTTCCTTATGATGAGTATTACTTTTATTGGGTTTTAACACTAATATGTGTGTATTTATGTTACTTTCATGCATATAGGGTTGTGAAGCCGAATCTTAGAGAAAGAAGCCAAAGGCTTTAGGTCAAAGCATACGCAAGCTAATCAATTGTAAAAATATAAGAAACCTTGATCTATCTAAATTGTACATGTTGCCTAACAAAGTGATAATTGAATTTGAAAAATATAATCTAAACAAATCTTGTTATCAAAGAGCGGAATTGTTTGTTTAACAACGATTTGATGTAGGTGTAAGATACATTGCATGATGGTAGAGTGATCACGAACACCAATCTTGGACCTAGGAAACATAAATCTCTATCAAGCCAAAGGCTTTAGGTCAAAGCATATACAAGCTAATCAATTGTAAAAATATAAGAAATCTTGATCTATCTAAATTGTACATGTTGCCTAACAAAGTGATAATTAAGAGTGATGTTTCATTCTTGGATAAAAGTTATATTTTAACTCAGATAGGTGGCGCTAAAGTTTTCACAGTAGAGTGTAAGAGCTGTGATAGAAGGGATATGTAATTCAGAGATAAGACTTTTTTTTTTATTTTTTTTTTTTATTTTTTTTTATCCAAATGAGCTTTATAGTCGTTGTTGTAGTGGCCTTGTATAGAACCTCAGTAGATGATCTAGCCACCATTATTTGATTGTAGTTTAGAAATTCTATAGATTTGCAACAAAAAATATTTGTTGTAAATCTGTTGCAAACTCGGATTTGGCGTCGATTTGAGACAGATTACAGCAGACATTTTTTTCCTTGTTGCAATTTTTTTGTGATGGGAAGTAATCCATTCCTCGGATTTGGCATGTTCAACAAATAGTTTTGGAGCCTCCTAGATGCCTTTCCATTTTCTTATGAATTTCCACACAAGAATAGACATTAATTCAAAGTGAAGAAGAATAAATAAATTTAATATGTTTGACAAATCTATAGTATGCTCAACAAGTGATTTGGACTCCTGGATGCCTTCTCATTGCTTATTATGCATTTCCACAAAAGAGTTGATATTAATTCAAAGTAAAGAAGATTAAGTAAAGTTTATATGTTTACCAAATCTACAACATGATTAACAAATGATTTGGGGCCTCCTACATGCTTGCCCATTTTCTTATACATTTCCACACAAGAGTAAACATTAATCCAAAGTGAAAAGGATTAAATAAATTTAATACAATTAACAAATCAATAGCAAGCTCAACAAGTGATTTGGAGCCTCCAAGATGCCTTCTCATTCCTTATTATGCATTTCTAGCAATCTGTGCTTCATATGCTAGACAAACCAGCAGATGTTCCACGCAATCAAAGAAGCTTGGAGGAAATAATCTCTATAGTTCAAACAAAATAATAGGATTTTCTTACTCCAATATGCTCATATACTCCTTTTTAATGACTCTAGTACTGAGATATTTAAAAAAATACTCAATTCTGTCAGTGCTTGCCATACATTTAATGGAACCAAGTCTTGAAATGCAATGGGTATCAATCGTTGCATAAAAACATAATAATCATGGCTATTCATGCCAAATAATTTTGGCTTATGTTGATTCAAGCATTTACCCATTTGGAAATTAAAGCTTTCTTAATCAATTACACAATTATTCTTTTAGTTTTTTTTTATCTAGAGTGTGACATGGCCTTGAATACTTCCTTGTTCTTTCATCCATATGTAACTCCGGCGTATTGCAAAATTCCTTTAGATCTTCTTTGTACTTTGCGTTGTCTTTTGACTTGCCAAGCATATTCATCAAGATGTTAAATATATTTTCAAAAACGTTCTTCTCAATATGCATTACATCTAAATTGTGCCTAATAAAGTTTGTTTTCTAGTAAGGCAAATATCAAAATATACTTCTTTTCTTCCATCCAAATTTGCTACAATTCCTTCAAATTTCACATTTTATATCCTTTCCATCTATTTCTGTGACCTTTTGAAGCCCAAAGTTCTCAATTTCTTCAAGTAATTTAAATTCATATTTAACTTGAGGTACACATTTATTTAATAATTTTCCGTTCCTAAATCACTTGTTATTCTTTCTGCAAGGATAATCTGGTAGTAAAAATTTATGATGATTATCAAACCATGATGTATTTCTGCCCTTTCTTAGAGCACACTACATCAAAATTGATAATTAGTGATAAATTACATTGTGACACATTAGTTTTTTGTCATGAAAAAGGACATAATGTGATAAAAGCATTATTTTGTCACTCACTTCCTTAAGGATAGTATTTTATGTAACAACAATTTAAATTGTCATATGATAATGTCACAAATATCTTGGTGCCAAATCTTCCAGCCAAATTCTGAAATGTCTTATTTGAAACAAATTTTTAATATGATGTCATGATGCACTCTTCTCAAGTGTACAGATCGTAACAAGTAATAAAGTGGTACCCCGTGAGGGGTAGCGTTATCGAACCAAAGAGAGTGGACTTCTCGTACTAATTGCTCCTCTAATATCTAGTAGGTCAAGAATTGGTTGGTAGAAAGAATTGCTAAACAAGAGTAAAAAGATAAGGGTGAAATTATCAGGCAGACTAGGATCGAGTTTTCAACAACAAGAGCTCTGGGACAATCCCTATATGCTTTAGTGTATTTACTTGCTTCTAATGTCTGCCAGGTACATCCTAAGATCCTTGCGGGTGCTCTAAGGCAATGTTGCATCTACGGCTATCAATTACGCCAAATTTTGCAAGTGTGACTACGGGCTTCATACACGCCAAGTTTTGTAACTACACAAGGCAATCACAACTACGGTAATCAATGCACACCAATTTTTACACAAAAAACTATGCAAATCAAGCACAACAAGTTGTGCAAACACATGAATAACACAAGAACGCATCAGAACTCCGTAGACATTAAAAACTAGTAGTCAGAATACACTAAACAACATAGTTCAACATCCCAGAGCACCATGGAATGGTTAGTCCCTCATGAACTCATACAACTGATAGGAATGAATGAATGCATTAAGGTAAAAAATCATGACTTCCCCCTTTTAGAAAATCTTCTTAGTTGAGCTTCAAAAGCTTCATGAATGAGCTAATTCCACTTTCTCTTGTGTATCCAAATCGACATTGATCCCCTTAGATTGTGTGGTGAAGCTTGATCATAGTCATCCTCAGTGCTCTCCAAGTAGAGAAGAAAACCTTTGAACAAAAGATATGATGAAATGCTAGATTTGGGAGTTAAAAAGGGATTTTTTAGGCTCAACATGGTCTTCGCACGGTCATGCTTAAACCGTGCTCTTCTTGGGGCTTCTAAGCGTATCGGCTAAGTATTATCTAGAGAAAATCACGGGGAAAGCACAATTGTACTATGCCCATGCTTAGCTTGACTAGGCCCATGCAAGGAGAACAGAAAGCATGCTTCCCTTAGAACTCCATTTCAGTCATAATCACGGGGAGGAAGCACAACCGTGCTCCCAATTGGAAGTAGCCCCATGCTTGGTCAACTTCTTAGGCTTCTTCAGATAGTGATAATCATGGGGACAAAGCACGATCGTGCTCTGCCCATGTTTGGCCTAGGCACTTAAAAAAATTGTGCATTCTTTGATTGTTTTATCCCCGATTTCACTTCTAACAGCTTTGAACCCTAAATTCCTGTACCATGAACAAATATACCTAGAATAGCATCGTATATATCCCAAAAGTGCTAAAAGGCAAGCAAAAGCATGAATTGGGAATAAGTAAAACACAATATGAATTGCACTCATCATGTCACCAATACTAATGTTTATTATCAATGACAGTTTTAATTTTTCCCTATATTAATGAATTTTTGTGACATGCAAGTTTATCACAAAAGTATAACTAATAATGACAATATATTATTGTCACAAACAAATATTGCATTAGGTGATGATCTTAGAGAATGCCACCATTTATTGGTTAATTTACTAAAATTCACTAATTGTTGTAAAACACGAAACTATATTTCAATCTACACAAATATAAATACAATTGATGAAGTTTTTTTAACATTATTAGACAACTATTTTCCTAATAACTAGTTAATCAAATAAAGAATAGTTTCAATTTATTCAATGTTGAATTAGTTCATCAATTTATGTTAATAATCAATTGAAGCTTAAACTATATGTTGAACTTCATCTCCTTTAGAAAGCATATTGATTGCTTCCCCGCAAGTGTATGAGATCGCCAAGTAATACCTTGTGAGATGACACAGGGGTCAGATTCCACGGGGCCAAGGAAGTCTTATTACTCACTCTTCATCTATTATCTAGCCTACAATCCTTAGTAAGAAGAATAAATAAAACAAAATAAACTAACCTAAGCTAATCCTATGGCCGGGTAACTAGCAAACAGATGTAAACAAACAAGGGAGTATCAAGCATCCGAAGGGAGTGTTTCAACAAGGAATCCACCTAGGGGTGTCATTAAGGCCCGAACTAGGATGAGTTAAAGATGCATTGATGATAATTGAGACCTTGAGACCTCGTGAGTAGATTAGCCCCAATCTCTCAGTGACTAAGAGCTTCACCATGGCTTACAACTGGCATGGTGACATCTCACCTTGGCTATTGTCAACACTCACTGATGAGTGCATTTTATATAGATATTTTATGTACCCTATTATGTGTTTTACTTGTCTTTTTAGCATAATTTGGTTATAAACTGAAGCTACTTGAGGTATATTTGCTAAATTGTGCAGATAATTGGGTTATGGACAAAAAGGAATGAAAAGAGAAGAATTCTGACGCAAAACAGTGTTGGAATACAAGTTTTAGGATAAGCAATGTCCTAAGCACTGGTATGCTTGGAAGCATGAGCGTGCTGAGCTCCCATGCATTTTATTGGAAAAATCCTCCCCAGGGGAAGTACGGGTATTGCAGCATAATTTCTATAGCAAGGTTAATATAGCAAGGTGAAGAAAAGCATGGTTGCACTGCTCCTAGCACGGGTGTACATATGCTAAGCACGGCTGTGCTTAAGCCTACGTATTTTACTAGAATTATGCCGATACTAATTTCCTGAACTTAGCAAAGAGCACGTTCATGAGCACGGCCTTGATCATGGCCATGCCTGCCTCAGGAATATCTTTTTAAGCCCCCAAGTTAGGTTTTTAAGGGAACTTTGGCAGGGGTTTCTTTGGGAGCTTCTTGGAGGTTGTGGTCAGGCTTCATCTTCCATATTATAGACAAGTTATTTGCAAAGCAAAAAGGGGGTTTTCATAGATTCATTCTCTTTTGTTTTCTTTAGTCTTTCATGTGTTTGTAAAACTATAAGGGGCTAACCGTCATACTATACCTCAAATTTTGAACCTTGACTTTTGAGGTTTTGATTTTAGTGATTGACACATCCTTTGTGTGTTATCCGCAAGTGCAGAGGTTTGTCGAAGTTATAATACCCCGGTGAGTGGGTAGTCGAATCCATAGGGAATAGTGATCAGAAACACAAAGATTGCTATTTAACTAAGTAAAGATGAATCAATAGTGGTGTGAACAAAATCAATATGAAAAGAACTAAAGAAAATAAGAAAGAAAGGCGCAATAAAATGAGAGGAAAGACAATCGATAGAAAGTGGGGCACTCTGACATTGCTCCCCCTAGGATTATTGTTCCAAGTGCAATACCAATCATTATACCTACTAACCGATGTCTAATGAGTCTTGGATATCCTTAAACACACGGTCCCAAAACTTAAGGTCGACCGTGACTAACCCTATACTATGCCCGGTAGAGAAATCTCACAGTCTCATCACCTCATACTATGCTAGGTTGCTTTAGGCTCTAGGAATTCCAAGTGATAAACCATATTCCCTAATAAAGATCTAACCCTTTGGCCCAGGCAAAAGACCCCCTAATCACAATTAAGCCCCAAATACTAAGGATTACTTCAACGTTTCACACTATTGCACATGTAACTAAGCCCGAGTGGAGTTCGTCTCTTAGCACTTCACTCTAGTATAACTCCGCAAAGAGCTCTTGGAACGTGAAGGTAGAGTAAATCACACCCGAGGGGAAAGGGGATGCTCCACTACCTCTCGACTCACCTTCTCAAACCTCTCTAATCTAGCATTATCTAACCCTCATGGTGTGTCACTCATCAACAAATATTACAAATATGGATTCTCAACCCTAGTATTACTCCAAGGGAAAATCAACACAACAAGCATTCAAGATTGGAACTCAATTAAAAACATCAATTAAGGAAAGCGTAATAAGAGGTTAAAGAAACAATATCATCCTAGGGTTTACAAGTCCAAACACCGACTAAGGGTTTAGCTCTCCATGGAGCAAAATACAATCAACAATGAAGTCAAAAGTAAAAAGATGCAATCCATGAATAAAACCCCCTTGGTATTTATGTCAATGGCCTTGTAGAGTAGCCTCGGCCTCTTCAAAGGTTCCCTTGTCAAGCCTAGGGTACACCTTGCTCGAATCAATGCCGACGAAAGCTCCACCAATAACTATCTTCCGACAGAATG
Organism: Dioscorea cayenensis subsp. rotundata; assembly: GCF_009730915.1. Taxonomy (NCBI): domain Eukaryota; kingdom Viridiplantae; phylum Streptophyta; class Magnoliopsida; order Dioscoreales; family Dioscoreaceae; genus Dioscorea; species Dioscorea cayenensis. The sequence continues at coordinate 15,127,581 of NC_052476.1, read as the reverse complement.
CCATGTCGAAAGGTGTAGAACCACTCCAAAAACCTTGCCAAAGCCTTTCTAAACCCCTAGCCACCGGCCTCTCCAAAGTTGTGGAAAAGATGGAGAAAAAATGGAAAAGAGGATCCCCAAATCGGTACAAGTCGCCGCTTTATAAATGGCAAGAATCGGGAATCCACACGGGCGTGTAGAATTTCCCCACGCCCGTGTGAAATCTGCAGGAAATCTGTTTTCGGCGGTCTATGAACAGTAACTACTACTTTGGCACACACTCATATGTTTTCTAGCACAACTTCCGTCTTCTTGTGTGTCCACTTCAAGATTCCATCAACATAATGCATTCGCAATCTACCTTGGCTCCTTTCATCTCTATTTAGCTCCACAACCCTATATGCGCAAAAGAACACAAAAATATTCGTATTAGCGATAAAACCTGATACAAGTAATGCTTATCATAAGAAAAGAATGCTTCGTATTCTTTATACACAAGCACTTATCAAACTTCCCCACACTTAAGATTTTGCTTATCCTCATGTAAAAATAAAACATTGAAGCATAGAAGAAGAAAATATTGAAAGTGCTTGGCCTTAGGTTCACCACATCATGCAAGGGAAGCATTCTACAAGCAAGGGAAATTTCAACACTAAATATGAAAAATCATTGCTCTAGCTAAAACTCGAATCAAAAAGGACAACAAACCCGAAAACGTGTAAGTGTGTGTAAACTCACTCAAGTCAACCCAACTTATGCTCCTTAAATTTCTAGGTATAAGGGACTTATTTATCTACAAAACAACACAAAAGAAAGAGATGGTAGTAGCTCCACACATCCTCTAAGGTAGCCCTTTCTAAAGTGGCCGCTAAGGTGGCTTTCACAATTTTAAGGTGGTAGCTCTCTCTATTGGGGTAGTAGCTATAACTCATCCCATGAGATAGCTCTTTCTCTCATTGGGGCATAAATACTATCCGACTTATGAGAGTAACTTCATGCTTCATTGGTGGTAGCTTTTTCCACCCCAAATGCACAACTAAAACAAGTATTTTTTTTTGCAGTAAAATTAATACAGGAAAACAAAACTAACTAGTCCCTTAAACATCGAACTTGAATTTCCAAAAGGGTTTAATGAGCGAGTAGTGTAACAATTATCAATCGGGCAAAAATTCCTAGAAATACAAGTAAAAACTAGAGCATGAGAACATTTAATGTTAAATATTCCCCTAAACTTAAGAATACAATCATTACAACTAAGGTGAACTGCCATTGGCTACGTGAACATGTATTTTAGTCAAAACTTATGTAATGAACATCTATAATGTGAACTCCCCCCACACTTAAGATGTATACTACCCTCAATGTACGCAAGCAAGTACAATAGGATATAAATTAATTAAAAGCATATGTGGAAGTGGGCAATTGAAACAATACTCCCTGAACTCCGAATGGTACGTTTGATGAATTTATATTCATTGAGAGTTGAGTCTCAATGGGTTGTGAAGCACACACGGCCATAAGACCATGTCCATGACTAGTTCCTCAAATTTCATACTCACAAGACCATCTGCACGTATACACAAGGGGGTTCAGTGAAGCTCAACAAAAATGAAAACAACTCGAGTATATAATGATAAGGCAATGAAATACAACTCGAAACAAAAATAAACAATAAACTCAGAAGGAAGATTCTTTCCAAGTGGTACAAGTCCAAAATATAATACGAAAATGAAATTGGAAAAATAAGAACAAAGAAAAGTAAAGACGCATCAAGCGTCGGCGTCAAGCTCGACCCCCTTTACTTCAGCTGCTGCTGCTGCTGGTGAAATAGGTGGATCAACTAGCGCTAGAATTGGTGATGGTGGTGCAGGAGATGCCTGAGGTGTCCTGGGTGTCATAATGAACGGTGAGGCGGCGTCTCGCTCAATTATCTGCTGTAAGATATCGAGACACGCCATGACATCCATGTGGTGTGCGCCCTGTGTCGTACGAATATCGGTAATCTTAATCCGGAGCACCCCTATAGTACTCTCAAGCCTCTCAAAATGATCACAGGCTCGAGATGGGGAGAACATGCGCACTGGCGGCGGCTCTTGTGCTTCAGGAGGTGCCTCGGTCTCCATCTGCTCAGGCATGAGGCTTGGGAACCGTCAGAGAACCCTCTACAGCGTCGTTTCCTTCCCCGGCAATCTCTGGGGCAAGTGTAACCAATACATACACTCCAGGTGTCACACCCACCGCTTCTACCGAGGTAAATGTGGCACCCGATCAGTTAATAACCCATTTTAAATTGAAAACTTACACACCTGAAAAACCAAATCAGACTTACAGTTCACAATACCAACTTTACACTGTTACAGGATTCAAATAAACGGATAAAATTTTCACGATTAATCCAACATGCGGGTACAACCGCTACTCAATCAAGACACTGGCAGAAGAAAGAAAAGGGATCCACTATAACCCTCAACTCAGCCTTGACTGGCTCTATACTCGCAGAGGCAAGCTAGTAGGGTCTTGTTCCTAAAACTACAACACATTCAGTTAGTTGATAGTGGCTCAATAATTCCAAATAATTAAATATAGCGTATATAAAGTATATAAAGGTCAATTTTCCCAAATAACTTTCAAACTTTCATAAAGACCAAAAATTTGGCAAAAAACCACTTCAAAGATCTTTTGGAACAAAAATTCAACAGAAATTAACATAAAATCAATTTCTCAGAAAACTCACATTTTTGAGAGAGACAACCCTCCTAAGAGTGACAGCTGGGCTTCACTCCTCATCACAATCCAAAATAACATAAATTTTTGTGAGAGATGCTCTCCTATGAGTGATAGATTGGCTTCGCCCCAGCATCACAATGCAAAATAACATTCCCCAGAAAAATACAAGTTTTGTGAGAGACTTCCCTCTTAAGAGCAACAGCTAGGCTTCGCCCCCGCATCACAATGCAAGAATGATATCAATATTTGCACAACTGAATGATAAAACCAATCTCAAGTCATTGTCATAAACATACTCTCCGACTTAGCCATCGTCGCTACTAGGATGAGAGCAATTGAGGTATTCATAACCTTGACGTTGGGCACTAGAGATCCCCGTGTGGTGATCCCGAGTTTCTCACATAAAAGTACCCCTGTAAATGGTTCCGCACACCTCTTGACTAGGGTAAAATCAGGGGTAACCACGCCGCCTCCCATTAGGCCGGACGGTGGGACCGCCCCACTGCAGTGGCGGACTAAAGTCCATGTCACTATCAAAAAATCCAAATGCCATGATGCAATTCTTCCCAATTCTAACTCGAGGAATCAAGCATATGATGTTTAAATATGGAAATAAACATCAAACCATGTTCCATAGACAAATACATATAGGTATACTAGAATCATTTTGCCGAATAACTCATTGCTCAAAATATCTCTATATATATATCGAATGAAATCTGATCCATCATCAAATTTATGTTATAAAACACAAAAAGAAATATTCTAATACTCTTATTAAATCTATGGAATTGACAAGTAAACCACTCACAAAACCGGACGTCTCGTAACAAGGAGTCCATAACTAGGACAAAAATCAATATCCAAAATATCTGCCATTTCCACACGAAAATAATAAACACAAGCGTGTCCAGAGATTTTAACATAAATCAACGCACAACTTTCAAATCAAGTAACAATCCGAAAATCCTCTCCTTTGAACAATAATGCTTTTCATGTATGAAGCATGCGCAAATAACTCATTTCAAATTCAATAAAAATCTCAATGGCAGAATAAGAACTAATAAAACTTTACATTAAGCAATATAAAATAATCATAGGCATTCTCTTAGAGGAATTGCGCATAATTTAATTGTCAAAACAAAATATACTCATACGATTGCTAAAGCATAGCGAACTGCAAATAAATATATGTAACCTTTCACAATATAAATTATTAAATAATATAAAATGGAATAATTAAACCATTATCTCTGAATAGTAGCCATTAAATAATTATTTCAAAATAGTATAAATTAACCAATTATCCAATATAATAGCCAGTACTAACTCACCAGGTGCCCCTTGGGTTTCTAGCTATACTGGAACTCCCTCCCAAGCCTGAATAACACCTAACAAGAGAACGAAATAAAAGTAAATGAAATGCAGCTTATTGACAGAATTAACCCAAAAGAAAATACAAGAAATAAATAACTGAATCTCAAATTAGCCAACTCACTCCAACCGGATAAAACCTGACCTTGCATAATCAAATCGGTCTCCAATTGCACTCAAACCAACTTATTTTAGGCTAAACTATCCTGAACCAACCTGAACCAATATAAATTCCAATCAACCAAGTTCAATTGTTTTACAAAGTCTCTTGAACCAGCTTGGTTCAACAGAACCCAATTCTCCTTGAATTGATTCACGACAAAGTCATTAGCCCAAAATCTCAACCAAGTCCGAATCAACCTCAACCAACTTAACCTAGCCAAAACAATTCAAGCCCAACCACAATTCATCTTGATTTGATCAAACCTAGACCAAATCAATTTAATTAAACCCAATCACAACAATTCTCATCCAAGCCATCGTCAAATTCATCCAAATCAATTAGACCAACCACTTAATTCCCAACCCATTTAACTTGATTTGATAAAACCAATTCAACCAAACTAATTTAACTCAACCAACACATTCCCAAACATTATCATCACTATCTTAATAATTATCATCAACTTAACCATCATTACCATCAAGTTAATCACCCAAACAAAACCCTAATCTCAGTGTTACAGAAATACTACAGTAAAAACTGAGAATTCATCCTCCATTCCATACAAAAATCCATCTCCAATACAAATATTTTTCACATAAAATCATCTAATATCCAGTCTTCATCCTCTCCATCAACCTTTCTTCCAAACCCTCATCTTCTTCATCAACTAACCACACATACAAACACATCTTCTTCTTCATCAACCATCTTTTCCTTCATCAACCAACAACACCTACAAACATCTTCTTCTCCATCAACCAACCACATATACAAACTTACAAACCTACACCCATGCATCTCAAAACAAAATTATTTAAAACCCTTACCAACCAAACACTAAGTTCCTTCTTCTTTGAAACCTCCAAGCTCGTTCTTCTTTCTCTTTCTTTTTCATTCATTCTTCTTCTTCTCTCGGGGTACTGTAGCAGCCATGAAGAAGAAAAGCCGCAAAAACTAGAAGATTCCAAACTTATCTCTTTATTTAAAAGTCTGACGAAATTCACAACTAGCCCCTAAAAATAAAAATTCTTACAAAAAGTTCCCTGTAAAGTTACCAATGGTCCCTGAATCAAAAAAATAATATTTCAAAAAGGTCATCACAAACTATCCAACTGTCCCTTGATTATGACACAGTCATACAAAAATGTCCCTGCTGCATTCCCTTCTAGTCCTTGGTTTACAAAAACAGTTCATGTCAATCCTTTTTCATTGCTCATGAATTCAAAAATCTTCTAGAAATTTCAACACTTAGGTCCTTGTTCTTTCCACTTGGGGTTTTTCAACAAAATTGCTCTGTAGAAAAATCTTATTGTAACTATGATAATACCCTGAATATAATTTCCTACAGGTATCCAAAAGTTCAGGGTAATACACTAGGCCTGCATTTGTGCACTAAACCCATGCCCATGATGAGTCTGGTAATGTATGGGCCTGAGAATAATACACCATTCTCGTGTACTAACCCTGGTGTCTTAAATAATCTGCTACAATGTGTCACAAATGCAGCGACTGGCTCTGTACCTTGGAGTATAAATAAAGTAACTCCTGCAGGCTCAGAACTCAAGTACTGTCACCGCAGCCACTCACCAACCTGCTGAAGACCACGTGGATGTATCTATAGCTCAGTCGGGAAAGGCATGTGGCCTTGGACACCCCCGGCTCATACTTACCCTGTCCACGTAAGGCACTATATGCTCTCTGAGGAGTCAAGCTGGCAAGATAATCATTCAGTAATCACTCGTACTTCTCGATGTCAGTAAAAGCCTCGTCATATAATCCTAGCTGGATCGAGAACTACATAACACTCATACTGTAATGATGTCCAAATGCTAAGAACTGTATGGAGTCCACACTGTCGAATCGAGAATACGACTGGTCAAACTCAAGTGACGCTAATACCTCCAAAGTCAACATACGGGATCACCGGCTCCCTTATGGACAACAATCATCTCCAGCTACCAACTACAAGCATCACCTCAATCTCATCTACCATATCATTGGCCATCCGAACCTCTCTCAAAGCATCTACATCGGGAAAATGTGTCTGTCCAAAACTTCAGCTCTGCCAACCTCGCAAAACAAGCCTGGTGCTTGGGAATCATGAATTCCAAGTGTTCTGGCTCTGGTGATGGCTCTCAAGGATGCTTGCCATTTTGCTTCCTCGATCTGGGGCCATATCTGTAAGATTCAAAAAGAAAATCGATCAAAAACACTCACAGATTAATACTGCAGGAATCCACACGGTCATGTGGAAAATTTCATACGCCCGTGTGGATACACGGGCATGAAAACCGCACAGCCCTTGTTCAAAGATCAATGAAATATACATCACCTTCGTCTCTAAACTCATTCTAAACATGCAATAACCATTGTAGCATAGAAACGAAGCAAATTTACCATAATTAATCCAATTACAAAAGTATGGCTAAGAAAAAATATAAAATAAGGATTTTAACAACAAAATGATGTTGAAAACGTTAAAATCGGCCTAAAAACTCGAGTAAAACCACTCCAAATCGATGGCCCAAGGTCGGGGGAGTGAATGGATGCGTTCTATGAATGTTTGGGAGTGAGAAGATGAAGAAACATGAAAAGATTTTAAAAAAAACCCGCATCTGTTGGTGCTCTGTACATCCACACAGGCATGTGGAAATTACATGGGGCGTGAAACTCACACGCCCCTGCTTGCTCTCGGGATAGCATACTTTGCTTCTGAACTCATCCACACGGGCGTGTGAAAATTCTCCACACCGGTGCGCCTGACCCACAAGGGCATCCAAACGCGGCTTCTCAGTCCAATCGAGAAAAGATTATAAGTGTTCCACATGGCCTTGTGGAAATTCCACACGGGCGTGTGGATCTTCACAGGGGTACTCACATGGGCATCCACACGCTCTTGTGTCTTCTCAGAATGATGAGGTCTTCTCTGCAGAAATCACACGAGCGTGGGGAAATTACCCACGGCCCGTGTGTAATACACATGGTCTGATACAGGGGCAGACACACGCCCCTGTGTCCTCTCGGGATAGAGATTTAAACGTCTATAGAGAAACACACGCCTGTGTGGAAATTTCACACGGGCATGTGACCATCACAAGGTCGTTCACAAGGCCAGACACATGCCCCTGTGTCCTCTCGGGATGAGCTCTGAAAAAAAACACACGCCCGTGTGGAATTTCTACAAGGCCGTGTGTCTTCTCTGATGACTCAGAAAAATTTTGCAGGCTCTTCTAAAAATTTCTGAACATCTATACATACTCAGATACTGCCTCTACAATGCAACATTAACTAGAGAATTATGAGGAACATGCTCAATCGGCCAAGAAACTTCACTATACACAATTAAGCATACAATAACATCAATGATCCACAAGAAAAACACATCAATTTGCATGTAAAAATTAAGACACCAACACTCAAAGCCTTATTCATGCAAATACTAAACTAAAAACTAGAAAAACAGTAAAGAGTTGGGTTACCTCCCAAGAAGCACTTGTTTAACGTCACTAAGTTTGACGTACCTCTTCTTACCTCACGGGAGCTCATAGATGAAGGTGTCCATGTTACCCATAACCTGAAAGCATGATGAACATAATCTTTTGAGGGTAGAGGAGGAGTTATCGAGCATGTTACCACATGAGGATTTTTCACCCTCACAACATTCTTGCATATCCCCATTAGCTTTGGGTCATTTCTTGTGGCATCTCTTTGCTTTCTTTATCTTTCGGAGCACCTTCTTCACGATCCCTAGGGTAGATGGTACCTTTTTCTCTAGACCAAGCATCAAGACTTCTTCTTTTTCCACTTCTTTCTCTAACACCCCTTCATATGGATCTAGATTCATCATTTCTTGCACATATTCATCTATTAGTTCATCGGTAGTGTCAAGAAAGTAAAGAGTATCATCAAAGTCAAGAGAATGTTGCATGGCTTCAGCAAGGCAGTATGTCAACTTATTGTCACCAACACTTAGTGTCAATTTCCCACCATCCATGTCCATAAGTGCCTTGGAAGTGCGCAGTAATGGCCTCCCAAGTATCAAAGGATATCTACATCCTCATCGACACCCAACACTATAAAGTCCATAGGAAATATGTACTTGTCAACCTTGACAAGCACGTCTTCAATGATACCCCTCGGATGCCTAACCGTTCGGTCCGCCAATTGAAGTGTCATCCGAGTGGTCCTAGGCTCTCCCAAGCCTAGCTTCTAAAAGAATGAGTATGGAATGACATTGATACTAGCCCCTGAATCCACCAATGGCATCTCTTCACCCATATTACCAATGTATACGGGATGATGAAGCTTCCGGGGTCTTTCTTCTTGTTCGGCATATTCTTTTGTAATACCGCCGAACAAGAGGCATCTAAAATCACCGATGCACTCTCCTCCAACTTCCTATTATTGGTCAAAAGATCCTTTAAAAATTTTTCATACCGAGGTATTTGAGACAACGTCTCCTCAAAAGGAATGTTGATGTGCAATTGCTTGAATAGACCTAAGAACTTCTTGTCTTGTTCACCATTTTGATCACCATTTTCATATCGAGCATAAGGCAACTTTTGGATGCTACAGCAGGAGGTACCTTAGGTAGCAAGAACCCAGTGAGGCCCGTCAAATAATTAAATAAATGGGGTTAAATAGCTACCAATGGAATGCTAGGGAGAAGAAGAAGGTGGCGGGCTTCATGAGATAGATACAGTAACATCATTGGCGGCTCAAGTGGAATCATTGAGTAAGAAGTTAGATGTTCTAACTTCGAATAGAGTGGCGGCCGTGACTACTTGCACCAGGTGTGATGGAGGACATGCTCCCTCCGATTGGCCAATCTCCGTTGGTGATGCATCTTCGGTTGAGAATGTGGATTTTGTGGGTAATGCGATGAGGAATCAAGAGAATCCATATAGTAACACCTACAATCAGGGTTGGAAGAATTATCCCAATTTCTCTTGGAGTAACCAAGTTCCACAAAAGGCCATGGGGCCACCGGGTTTCCAACAACAAGCCCCAAACATGGAGAACTGAGTTTCTGGTTTGGAGACCCGAATGACCGATTTGGAGAAGGCCTTGACTAGATTCATGCAATCATCAGATACAAGGTTTCAATCAGTTGAGGCTACACTTCGCAACCACACTGATTCTTTGCACAACCTTGAGAATCAAGCGGGGCAAATTACGAAAGTCTCTATCGGAGAGACCAGAAGGAAGCTTGTCAAGCAATACTGAGACCAATCCTAGAGATCATGTGAAGGTGATTACTTTGAGAAGAGGTCGTGAGGTTGAAGGTAGGTTTCTGAGTGAGAAGCCCAATGAACACGCACCATAGGTCACAGAGGTTGAAGAGGGAACAAGCAAAGAGAAGGGTGTGGCACCCCTACCTTTCAAGCCAAGAATCTAATATCCCTCTAGGTTGAAGAATGACTAAGTGGATGAACAATATAAGAAGTTCCTGAGTTCGTTTAAGAAACTCCACATCAAGATTCCTTTTGTTGAGGCATTGGCTCAAATGCCTAAGTTTGCAAAATTTTTGAAAGATTTGTTGACTAACAAGAGAAAGTTAGAGGAGAGTGCTTCAGTGATCTTAGATGCTTCTTGCTTGGCGGGTTTGCAAACGAACATGCCGAACAAGAGGAATGACTCGGGAAGCTTCATCATTCCATGCAACATTGGCAATTTAGGTGAAGAAATGGCATTGGCGAACTCAGGGGCCAGTATTAATGTCATGCCATACACCTTCTTTCAGAAGCTAGGCTTGGGCGAGCTAAGGCCTACTCGGATGACTTTGCAATTGGTGGACCGAACGGTGAGACATCCGAGAGGTATCATCGAAGATATGCTTGTGAAGGTGGACAAGTACATATTTCCTGTAGATTTTGTGGTGCTAGACGTCGATGTGGATGCGGATGTACCCTTAATACTTGGGAGGCCGTTCTTGCAGACTTCCAAGGCATTGATTGACATGGATGGTGGGGAGCTAACTTTGAGAGTTTGAGATGACAAGCTCACATACCGCCTTGCCAAAGCCATGCGACATTCTCTTGATTTCAATGATATTTTGTATTTTCTAGACACTGCTGATGAGATTGTTGACGAATATATGTAGGAAATGTTAAATCCGGACCCCTACGAGGGTTTGTTTGACTAAGAGGAGAAGTAATGATGTTTGGCTCAATGGAAGAAGTACCATCTACTTCGGGGATCCTAAAGAAGGTGCTTCGGAAGATGAAGAGGGTGAGGAGACGCCTCCAGAAATGCTCCAAGGCTGTTGGAGATGCGCATGAACCGAATAATTTGGATGAACCATTGCTAGGTGGTCTGACAAGATCCCCTTGCGTATATCCCGCAAGTACACGGGTTTGTCGAAGTAATAATCCCGGATGAGCGGGTATCGTATCCACAGGGAGTTGGGAATAAAAACATTCAATTCGCTTCTTAGCTATGTGAAGGATGAATAGTTATATGTGTGACAATGATTCAATTCTCAAAAGTAAAAACAACAAGTAAGAGAGCACAAGTAAAGGAGAAGGTAAGGCAATCGATAAAGATGGGGTACCCGGATATTGCTCCGCCTAGGACAATCATTTCAAGTGCAAGAACCCTCTATTATGCTTCCTAATCAATGCAGGTGAGTCTTGGAAATCCTTAATTACATAGTCCCAAATCTAAGGTCAACTATGCCTAACTCTATACATGTCCCGGATGAGAGATTGAATAACCTCTCAACCTCGCACTCACATAGAATTGCAATAAGTTCTAGGGATTCCAATTGATAAATCTCTTCCTAATTGTAGACCTAACCCTTTGGTCCAGGTGGAAGGTCCCTAACCACAATTAAGCCCTAGATACTAAGATCACTTTTATGCTTCACTCTGTTACACCCGCAACTAAGCCCCACCGGAAGGTCATCTCTTAGACCATTCACTCTATTATAGCTGCAAAAAACTCAAGGAATAGAGGTAGAATCTTACACATCGGAGGGGAAAAGAGATGCTCCTGTACCTCTCGACTCACCCTCTTAACCCTCTCCAACCTAGCTTTGTGTAACACTCGTGGTGTGTCACTCACTCACAAGGTTACCAACAAGAACTCTTAATCCTAGTGTCACTCTAGGGGAGTATTCACACAATCAAGCATTCAAAGTTGGAACTCACAATAAACACCAATTAATTGAAAGCATAATAAAGAGATTCAAAGAAATGAATACATCTTAGGGTTCACAAATACCCAAGTACCCAAGTACCCACTAGGGGTTTAGCTCTCCATAGAGCTAAGTACAATCAAAGAAATAGAATGTAAAAGCAATGAATTCGTAGAAAACCCCCTCGATAGTCATGTCGATGGTCTTGTGGAAAGTCCTCTACTCGTTATCCAAAGATCCCCTTGTCCGTTATAGGATACGCCTCGACAGAAGCTCCCCTACCAACTTTCTTCCAAAGAGATGATGATGTCGGAGCCGTAGAACCTCTCCAAAACAATAGCCAATACCTCTCAAAACTCTAGCCGAAACCCTCTCTCAAATTGGGGAAAAGATGGAGAAAAAAAATACTGAAATCGGGGCTTAATCGGCTTTAAATAGGGCTGGAATCGGGGATCCACACGCCCCTATGGATTTTTCACACGGGCGTGTGGATTCTCTGTTCTGCAGTTTTCTCGGCCGGTTGTGAACAGTGCTACTACAGTACTTTGCTACAGTGCTCTGCTACAGTTCTAGCCTGAAATACGTCCTGAATCCATACTTTCATCAAGGTAACACAAACGGGCACATGTTCACGTCGTGGATCACTTTGCTTCTTCAATGGTGGAAAAGTTGGTGGAGATCTTGTTCAATATGCATAAGTCGGAATGCTTGAGTATGACTGCCCTTGTGCCCCTCCAAATGGTTGTGCTAACTCAAATACGAGGAGGTTAGCACACACTCTAGCATCTCACACCCAACCTATGTCTTCGCGTTTGAACCTTAGCAAGATTTCCTCCAAAATCGGTGCATTATGATCCACATTGGCTTCTTTCCTTCATAATTGGCCTCACAACCCTACCTGCATAAAAGTAACATAAAAACACACATATTAGTGTAAAAACCTGAGAAAGGTAATGCTTAACATAAGGAAAGAATGCTTCGCATTCATATCGCACAAGCACTTATCAAACTCCCCCACACTTAAGCTTTTGCTTTTCCTCAAGAAAAAATTAAAAATTTTGTGCATAGATGAAGGAAATATTGGAAGTGCTTGGCCTTAGGTTCACCAAAGTATACAAAGAGAGCATTCTACAAGTAAGGGAAATTTCAACACTAAACATGAAAAATCGAAGCTCTAGCTAGAAACTTGAATCAAAAAGGACAACAAACCCGAAATCGTGAAAGTGTGTGGACTCATTCAAGTCAACCCAAAGTATACTCCTCAAAGCTATAAGTATAAGGGACTTATTTATCTACAACAAGAAAGCAACGCCAATTTCAAAGACGGTAGTAACTTCACACATTTTCTAAGGTGGCTTTCACACTTTAGAGGTGGTAGCTCTTTCGACCTGAGTGGTAGCCTTCACTCATCCTATGAGATAGATCTTTCTCTCATTAGGGCATAACTAGTATCCAACTTATGAGAGTAGCTTCATACTTCATAGGTTGTAGCTCTTTCCACCCAAAATGCAAAATAAACAAGAAAACTATTTTGTTGCTTCTTTTCATTTTCAATTTTTTTTTTTTAGAATTTAACACAAGAAACAACTATAACTAGTCCCTTTAACATCAAACATGAGTTTCCAAAAGAGTTTAAAGAGTGAGTAGTGTAACGAATGTAAATCGGGCAAAAATTCCTAGAAATTCAAATAAAACTAGAGCATGAAGACATTCAATGTTGAAAATTCTTCTAAACTCAAGAATGCAATCAATTCAACTAAGGTGAACCGCCATTGGCTATGTGAGCATGTATATCAATCAAGAATAATAGAAAAGATGTGTGCACTATGAACCCCCCACCCCACACTTAAGTTGTACATTGTCCCCAATATACACATGCAAGCTCACTCATAATGTATATCAATCAAGAATATATGTTGGAGAAGTAATCAAAACAATACTCCCCTGATTCCTAGTATCACATTTGATGAAGCTAACTCCTTGGGAGTAGTGTTCCAACGGGTTGTGAAGCTCACACGGCCAAGTGCCGAAGCACCTTGGCCGTGCCCATGATAAAGTCTCAATTCCCAAAATGATATGACCATCTGCACACATACACGAGAGGGTTCAGTGAAGCTCAACAAAAACAAAACAACTCGAGTATATAAAAGATAGAGCAATGAATACAACTCAAGACAACAAAATAAAAATAACTTAGAAGGAGAGTCCTTTCTGAGTGAACTAGTCCAAAATAGAGTGCATAAAAGTAAAGAAATGGAAATAAAATCAAATGTCGGTGTCGCGCTCTGGGTCTTCTGCTGGTGGTGGTGGTGAGGAAGTACATGGTAGGTCCACCAGTGCTGGTATAGGTGATGGGGAAGATGCTATAGATGCCGAAGGGGCCTGAGGAGTCCTCGGTCGTAAGACAAATGATGAGGCGACATTTCGCTCTAAGATCTGCAGTAATACGTCGAAACGTGCCATGAACCCTGTGTACTGAGCAGCCTGCATGGCCCTGATCTCAGCAATCTCTGTTAGGGTGATCGCTTCCCCGCAAGTGTACGGGATCGCAAAGTAATACCCCTCGTGCGAGCACGAGGGGGTCGTATTCCCAAGGGCCCAAGAAGCTACTCTTACTTCCTCTTCGCTATGTTGTGTAACCTCCAAGTTTGAATGTGATAGTGACAAAACAAATAAGCAAGTAAAATGCAAATAAAATGCTAACAATGAAGGCAAGATACGGGGGATAATCAAGGGAAAAAAGCGGATGCGGATGAGGACCCTCTCAGGGGCTACTAAAGTGTGTAGGATGCCAGAAATAACATACAAATGGCTAGTTGGACCAAGAAACCCTAGATTAGGTCAACCCGATGGTCACGACAATTGACCCCTAATCCGATAAGAGTATTGGATACAGAATTTCTTCCGCCCAAATCCTCCTACGATTGCAATGGGAAAGGTGGTTTTCTCAAGTTAGGGTTAGAATACAAGCTAATAATTAACCCTAAAATTGGAGGGGTATAAATACCCGATGGTCACGGCGTATTTATACGTATTTCCCTTCCAAGCTTGGTGAGTCTAACACTAGGGCAATGGTCATGCAACCTAGCATTACCTAAGAATTGATACACCGAGTTCTCATGCATACCAAAGCATTCAAATACACCAAGCAAGGATCACAAACAAGCCAAAATAAAATAGAAAGAACCAAGCATCCATACAAGCACAAGTTCACCACCAAGGTTCACCTACATCCGCTGACCTTATGGTTTAGTTATTCATAGTCATCAAATACAACAAGAAATCCATGCAAACAACCAAACAAAACATAAGAAACACTCCCTCAAAGAATGAAGGCCGGAGAAGCTTCCAAAGACGCCACACAAGAGGTGGCTTCCCTTGTCTTCAACCTCCTCTACACAAGCCCTAGGAGTAGATCTCTCCAAAAATTGCTCTCTCGTCATCAAATCCTCTGTGGAAATGCCCTCAAAACCTTACTTCTAACTCCGATTTGGTGTGGTGGTGGTGAGCTCCAAGAAGAAGGCCTCCTCCCTTCAAAAGAAACCCTAACAATGCTTATAAAGGGATGAACTCGGGCTTCCCTGCGGGTGGCCTCACCCTCACAATATTGCCCGCAAGGATGGTCATAATACTGCCTGTAAGGAAATCCAGACTTAGACTTTTTCTGAAATTTTCATGTTCCGGGCTGCTATAGTGCATGTATAGTGCCCGGGGTCCAAAAATGACATTTTTGATGTCGATTTCTTCTTACAGTCCATAGTTGAGCTCACCTAGGGTTCTTTTGTGCCTGAAACATGAAATAAAATGATTAAACCATAAAAAGGCATCAAGTTCTCAATAAAATACAATAAACAAGCGCATCGGTATGTACAAAATACATACATTTAGACGTTTATCATCGGGCCTCAACGACCTCTGCCTGTATCACTCCTAAAGCACTCTCGAGCCTCTCAAAGCGATCATGGGCTCAAGATGGTGAAAACATAAGTACGGGGGGCACGTCCTCTACCACTGGGGTGCCTCAGTCTCCAACGGTGCTGGCTGAGGCTCGGGAGCATGTTGAGATGCCCCGGCCTAATCACCCTCGTTCTCAAATGGTATGTTCAGCACATAAACACCATCTGGATATTTCATGACCAAATCCATGAGCCTCATCGTCTCTAACCCAAGTGGTGCTGGTATTACTGTCTTCTCGGCCCCTCTGATTGTGTCTCATAGACCCATCCCCAAGATGAGTCTAGTAATGTATGGACCTGAGAAAATGACACTTAGCCTGGGATACTGTCCTTGATGCTTCAGATATTCTGCTAAAATGTGTCCCAGATGTACCTGCTCGTTCCGTACCATGTAGTATAAATACAGAAGTTCTTGCTTGTTTATGACTCCCGTGCTATCACCGTGACCATTCACTGACCTACTTATGATGGTGTGAAGATATCTGTAACTAGGCTGAGAAAGACATGAAGCCTTAGACACTCCTGGTTCATATCGCACCTTATCACATAGCATTTTATACGCCTCCTCGGGGGATGAACCCGACATGTCAATTGGGAGACTCTCGTACTTCTCAGTCTCAGTATACTCCTCATCATATAAACCAAGTCTAATGAAGAATTGTGTGACGCTCATACTATGATGCTGCCCGAAAGCTCTGAAGTGAATGGCGTTGACGCTATCGAAATGAGCATAAGAGCGGTCGAACTCAAATAAAGCGAGTACCTCCAAAGTGAGTGGGCGGATAGCAGGGTCATGAATATTCAATAACTTGTGCCAACTACCGACCAATAATAGCTTCCCGACCTCATCATCAATGTCATGTGCTAGTTTCACCGTCCTGAGTGAACTGACATCCGGAATTCGCATTTGCCCAAACTTAAGCTTTGCTAATCGCTCAAACCGAGCTCGATGTGCAGGAAGTGTAAATTCCAAGACTTCCGGATCAGGGGTAGGCTTTCTAGGATGTTTACCAACTGCTCTTTTTGATCTGGTAGCCATACCTGCATACATTAGAAAAAGAAAATCAATCAGCCTCATTCAGTTTGTAAAAGAATAAAAACACCCAGGTGTGCGGAAATTCCACACGACCGTGCACATTCACAGGGCGGGGAAAAACACACAGCCCTTGTAATCATCCTTCCAGCTACACCTCTATCTCACTACCAGAGCTTTTCAAAAGGAAATCATAATCATTCTAGTAAGAAACCCGTGTGCATTATCCATTTTAATCGAAAAAAATCAACTAGAATCACAGGAAATCGGTGACGAGAGAAAACAAGGGTTTACCGATGAGTTGAAGCTAAAATCCCTTCAATCGTCTAAAAAAAAAATCAACAATAGGAAGACGGGAGAATGTCCAAAAGTGTTCTTTGAGTGTTTTATGGTCAGTTGAGGAACAGGGTCTAACTGATGTATCGGGAGAGAATACAGCATTTTAATTCCTAGAGAACCCCACGGGCGTGTGGCGTTCGCCCACGCCCGTGCGTCCTCACGTGAAGGTCTCACAGGGGCAGATGCACGCCCCTTTGTGCTCTCGTGAACTCATTTCACTATCTCTGAACGCTCTCGCACGGGCGTGCGAAAAATACCCATGCCCGTGCGCCTGTGGGTCAGGGGCAACCACACGCCCCTGTGGCTTCTCTGGTCATCCGAGACAAATCTCCTAAATGTTCCGCATGCCCGTGCGGAAATGCCGTATGGGTGTGAACATTCACAGGTCCAACTCACAGGGCAAGCGCACGCCCCTGTGTCTTTTCGGGATCGAGAAAGCTCCTCTACAGAGATTCGCACGGGCGTGCAGAAATTATCCACGCCCGTGCGACGTTCACAAGGTTACCCACAGGGGTGAGTTCACGCTCCTGTGCGCTCTCGGGATAATCTGCGAAACTCTGCAGGAAATCACACGCTCGTGCGGAAATTACCCACGGGCGTGCGATATTCGCATGGTCGTTCACAGGGGCAGCCGCATGCCCCTGCGCCTTCTCTGGATGAGCTCGCAGTGCAAATCCATGGACGTGCAGAAATACCACACGCCCGTACGTTTTTCCCTTGGATGGCTTAGAAAAATCTGCAGGCTCTGCAGGCTCTGTAGAAATTTTTCGAACATGTTTACACACTCAGATCCTACCATATTATGCAAGTTTTACCAGTGGAAAACATCAAATAAAGCTCAAACGACCTAACTTCGCCATATCCACATGAAAACACACGATGAATCCTCAAAACCTAAAATAAAATAACAGCACAAGCATCTAAAAATCAAGACACCAACACTCAACAATTTATTTATGCAAAATACTACATTATTCGACTAAGAAAAACAGGAAACACTTGGGTTGCCTCCCAAAAAGCACTTGTTTAACGTCACTAAGCTTGACGTACCTTGTCTTACCTCACGGGGGCTTATGAAGGAAAAATACTTCCATGTCATCATTACTAATCTCTCCGCCGTAGTATGGTTTTAACCTGTGTCTATTCACATTGAATGTGCCATTCTCCGGATGGGTAATCTCAATAGCTCCATGAGGTGAAACTTCGGTTACGGTATAAGGACCAGACCACCTAGACTTGAGCTTCCTCAGAAATAACGGTAGACGAGAGTTGAATAACAATACCTGATTACCCGCTTTGAAGTCCTTCGGAATCTTAACATGCTTGTCATGCCACTTCCAAATTCTCTACTTGTATATCCTTGCAGTCTCATATGCCTTCATCCTCCATTCGTCTAACTCGTTGAGATGTAATATTCGTTGCTCTCTAGATTTGCGCAAGTCAAAATTCATCACTTTGATTGCCCAATATGCTTTGTGGTCTAATTCCACCGGCAAATGATAAGATTTTCCATACACTAAATTATAGGGAGTGGTCCCTATTGGGGTTTTGTATGCTGTTCTATGAGCCCAAAGTGTGTCATCTAACCTTTCTGACCAATCCCTTTTTCCTTGTTCCACGGATTTGGTTAAGATTCTCTTAAGCTCTCTGTTCATGACTTCCACTTGCCCACTCGTTTGCGAATGGTAGGGAGTAGCAAGATGATGATGCACTCCATAATGCTTTAGCACTTTCGCCAACTGTGTGTTACAAAAATGGGTCCCTCAATCGCTAATGATGATTCTTGGAATTCCAAATCGAGTAAATAACCTCTTCAAAAACTTCACCACAGTTCTTGCATCATTAGTTAGAAAAGCCTGGGCCTCTACCCACTTGGAAACATAATTAACTGCTACCAGAATATATTGATTGCCATTGGACTTTGGAAATGGTCCCATGAAATCAATTCCCCATACATCAAACGCCTCACAGAACTGCATAGGATTCTGAGGCATCTCATCATTTCACGATAGGTTTCCAGCCCTTTGACAACTATCACATCATAAAATGAATTGATGAACATCTTGGAACAAAGTCGGCCAATAAAACCCAGCGGCTAGAACTTTCTCCGCAGTTCGACTTGAGGCATAATACCCTCACACTGGGCGTGAATGACAATGCGCAATGATGTTCCAACCTTCCTCCCTAGAAACGCACCTTCGCACCACATGGTCCACACAAATACAGAATAGGTAAGGATCTTCCCAGAAGTAGTTCTTCAGGTCAATGAAAAACTTCTTCTTCTGTTGAAAACTTAATACCTGCTTAAATACCCTTCCTGACAGATAATTCACAAAATTTGTGAACCATGGGGTGTCCTTTGATTTTGATTTCTGTACCACATACAGATGCTCTTTAGGGAAGAAATCATTGATTTCCTTGCTTGCCGGTTCTTACCCCTCACAATCTTCTAATCTCGAAAGATGATCTGCGACCACATTCTCTGTTCCTTTTTTATCTTTTATTTTCATATCAAATTCTTGCAACAATAAGATCCAGCGAATCAATCTCGGCTTCGCGTCTGCCTTGTTCAAGAGATAACGGAGTGGCGAATGATCTGTGAATACTGTGACACTAGATAAGATTAGGTACGGTCTGAATTTATCAAAGGCAAACACTACTGCTAACAATTCCTTTTCAGTAGTGGTGTAATTCTCTTGCGCGCTTGTGAGAGTCTTGCTAGCATAATAGATTGGTCAAAATTGCTTATCTATCCTCTTCCCCAAGATCGCTCCCACTGCATAATCACTAGCATCACATATTACTTCGAAAGGCTCATTCCACTTTGGTGTTGTCACGATTGGTGCTTGCACTAACCTTTCTTTCAACACATTAAATGCATTCAGATAGTTGCTCCCAAAATCAAAAGGGGTATCCTTCTCCAAGAGTTTAGTCAACGATTGGGAGATCTTCGAAAAGTCCTTAATGAACCTTCTGTAAAAACCTGCATGTCCCAAGAAACTACGGATCCCTTTCACATTTGTAGGTGGAGGAAGCTTTACGATAATCTCAATCTTCACCTTATCCACCTCCATACCCGCCTGGGAAATCTTGTGTCCAAGGACAATGCCTTCTCGTACCATAAAATGACACTTCTCCCAGTTAAGGACAAGATTCGTTTCTTCATATCTCACTAATACTCTTTCCAAATTCTTTAAGCAAACATCGGAAGAGTCCCCGAACACTGAAAAATCATCCATGAAAACTTCCATAATATCTTCGAGAAGGTTATCAAAAATGGTCATCATGCAACGCTGGAATGTTGCAGGGACGTTACACAACTTGAAGGGTATTCTTCTGTAAGCGAAGGTACCATAAGGGCAAGTAAATGTGGTTTTCTCATGATCTTCTTGGGCTATTGGGATTTGAAAATATCCCAATATGCCGTCAAGGAAACAGTAGAACTGATGCCCCGCTAGTCGTTCCAATATTTGGTCAATAAACAACAAAGAAAAGTGATCTTTTCGAGTGGCGTCATTCAGTCTTCTATAGTCAATGCAAACTCGCATCCAGTAACTGTCCTAGTTGGGATCAATTCATTCTTTTCATTATTTACTACTATCATCCCCCATTCTTTCGAAACAACTTGGGTTGGGCTCACCCACTTATTGTCGGATATGGGGTAGATGATTCCTGCATCCAAGAGTTTTATTAGCTCCGCCTTGACAACCTCCTTCATATTCGGGTTCAATCTTCGCTGAGGTTGGATCACAGATTTGTAGTCATCCTCCATTAGAATCTTATGAGTGCAGAATGAAGGATTTATACCCTTAATGTCTGAGATCTTCCATGCAATAGCTGATTTGTGCTTTTTCAACATGCTAACAAGGTTATCCTTCTGATCCACATACAAATTTGAAGCCAAAATCACCGGGAGTTTAGATTCTTCCATCAAGAACGCATATTCCAAATGTGCCGGCAGAGCTTTAAGCTCAAGTTCTGGTGGTTTAACAATCGATGGGTGCAACCTGCTCCCCTTCAATCTATCAATCTCCTTAAAATCATTCGTTTCATGTCCACAGTTATTCTCCCCTTCTTCAACCTGAGAATTTATTTCTATACGATCTTCAATGGATATCAATGTATCCATTCCACACAATTTCCCTTCTAAAATAGATACTCCCACTGGAAAAAATTTCTTGTCGTTGTTCATGATACGAGGAATCAAACTGAGCAAGGATTCTCTCCAAACTTTCCTCTAACTGATCACTCATTGACACCGACGCAGATCTCTCAAATTGCTCTATCACATTATCTAATTCACAGTTCTGCCCTTGAATCCTGGCGGTGTACTCTTCTTCCACGAGTTGTTAAATTATATACTGCTCATGATGGGGATAACATGGTATATCTTGTACAACAAATAGTTGAACTTTTTGCTCCACATTTTCAAACATTCCCGTGATAGTGTTGAATGACTCAGGCATGTTAATCATTTTTCTGTAATCATAAAGAAAGAAAGAAAAATCAGAACAATGATAGAATAAGAAGATATGAAATAGAATGTACGGTAAAATAGCTAAGAAAACAAGGTGCAAAGTATCTCTAAACGCCTACTCCCCGGCAACAGCGACAAAAACTTGACAAGATCCCCTTGCGTATATCTCACAAGTGCACGGGTTTGTTGAAGTAATAATCCCAGATGAGCGGGTATCGTATCCACAGGGAGTAGGGAATAAAACCACTCAATTCACTTCTTAGCTATATGAAAGATGAATAGTGATATGTGTGACAATGATTCAATTCTCAAAAGTAAAAACAACAAGTAAGAGAGCACAAGTAAAGGAGAAGGTAAGGCAATCGATAAAGATGGGTTACCCGGATATTGCTCCGCCTAAGACAATCATTTCAAGTGCAAGAACCCTCTATTATGCTTCCTAATCAATGAAAGTGAGTTGTGGAAATCCTTAATTACATAGTCCCAAATCTAAGGTCAACTATACCTAACTCTATACATGTCCCGGAGGAGAGATTGAATAACCTCTCAACCTCGCACTCGTATAGAATTGCAATAAGTTCTAGGGATTCTAAGTGATAAATCTATTCCTAATCGTAGACCTAATCCTTTGGTCTAGGTGGAAGGTCCCTAACCACAATTAAGCCCTAGATACTAAGATCATTTCTGCGCTTCACTCTGTTGCACCCGCAACTAAGTCCCAGCAGAAGGTCATCCCTTATACCATTCACTCTATTGTAGCTGCAAAAAACTCAAGGAATAGAGGTAGAATCTTACACATCGGAGGGGAAAAGAGATGCTCCTGTACCTCTCGACTTACCCTCTCAACCCTCTCCAACCTAGTTTTGTCTAACACTCGTGGTGTGTCACTCACTCACAAGGTTACCAACAAGAACTCTCAACCCTAGTGTCACTCTAGGGGAGTATTCACACAATCAAGCATTCAAAGTTGGAACTCACAATAAACATCAATTAATTGAAAGCATAATAAAGAGATTCAAAGAAATGAATACATCCTAGGGTTCACAAATACCCAAGTACCCACTAGGGGTTTAGCTCTCCATGGAGCTAAGCACAATCAAAGAAATAGAATGTAAAAGCAATGAATCTATAGAAAACTACCTCGATAGTCATGCCGATGGTCTTGTGGAAAGTCCTCTACTCGTCGTCCAAAGATACCCTTGTCCGGTATAGGATACGCCTCAACGGAAGCTCCCCTACCAACCTTCTTCCAAAGAGATGATGATGTCGGAGCCGTAGAACCTTTCCAAAACCCTAGCCAATACCTCTCAAAACCCTAGCCGAAACCCTTTCTCAAGTTGGGGAAAAGATGGAGAAAAGAATATTGAAATCAGGGCTAAATCAGCTTTAAATAGGGCTGGAATCGGGGATCCACACGCCCATGTGTACGCCCCTGTTGATTTTTCACACGGACGTGTGGAATTTCCACACGCCCATGTGGATTCTCTATTCTGCAGCTTTTCTCGGCCAGCTGTGAACTGTGTTGCTACAGTACTTTGCATAAAAGTAACATAAAAACTCACATATTAGTGTAAAAACCCGAGAAAGGTAATGCTTAACATAAGGAAAGAATGCTTCGCATTCATATCGCACAAGCACTTATCATGGTCCCAAGCCTAATAACTCTCCCTCTACCCTCAAGAGACTTTTGCTCATCATGCTTTCAAGCCATGGGTAAGAGGGAAACATTCATCTATGAGCCCCCGTGAGGTAAGGACGAGGTACATCAAGCTTAGTAATGTAAAACAAGCGCTTCTTGGGAGGCAACCCAAGTGTTTACTATTTTTCTTAGTTGTTAGTTTAGTTTTCGCATGAATAACTTGTTGAGTGTTGGTGTATTGATTTTTAGATGCTTCTACTGTGTATTATATTGTGGATTTTGATGTCATCATGTGTATTCATGAGGATTTGGCGAAGTTTAAGTCGCTTGAGCTTGTTTTTAATGTTTTCCACTGGTGTATTTTGTATAAAAGAGCAGGCTCTCAATGTGTAAACATGTTCAAGAAATTTCTGCAGAGCCTGCACGGCCGTGGAGTTGTATTGCTTGCTCATCCAGAGAAAGCACAGGGGCGTGGACTCATCCCTGTGAGCAACCTTGAGATTTTCGCGCACCCGTGGGTAAATTCCGCACGGGCGTGTCTTTTTCTTCAGAGATTTGGCAAATTATCCCGAGAGCACATAGTGGTGTGGACTCGCCCCTGTGGGCGAACCTGTAAAAAATGCACGGGCGTAGGAATTTTCCGCACGCCCGTGCGAATCTCTGCAGATGAGCTCTTCCGATACCAAGAAGACACAGGGGCGTGCGGCTGCTCCTGTGAGTTGGGCTTGCGAATGTCCACACCCATGCAGAATTTCCGCACAGAGCGTGTGAATCACTTAGTGATTCTTCTTGGTTTGACAGAGAAGCCACAGGGGCATGCTGCTATCCCTGTTGGTCGGGCGCACAGGTGCGGATATTTTCCGCACGGCCGTGTGGTTGCGTTCAGAGAGGTTGAAGTGTTTTCCCGAGAGCGCACAGGGGCATGCGTCCGCTCCTGTGAATCTCTCATGTGAAAGGACACGGGCGTGTGTAATTTTGGAACACCCATGTGGATGTGCAGGTATCATGAAGCTGCGTGCCTTCTTTTATAAATCTTATAAGCCTATCTCCTTAGCACACCTTCGACCACTTAGAAAACACTCTCCAGCATTCTCCCAACCTCTCAACATTGATTTTGAGTCGATAATTTCAGATTTTCGCCGATTTTAAAGACTTTTAGTTTCATCTCATCAGTAAACCCTTGTTTTATCTTGAGGACACCCTTATTTGATTCTAATTGATTTTTTTCGATTAAACTAGCAAATATGCCTCGGTTTCATGCTAAAATGGTTGTGATATGTTTTTCAATAAGCTCTTGGAGTGAGGGAGAGTTGCATTCGTGGGTTTTCCTCACAAGGGCCGTGAGGTTTTCATGCCCCGTGAATCCACACGGGCGCGTGGAATTTCCATACGATCGTGTGGAATCCTACAGTATTAGACTATTTATGAATTTGATGGATCTCCTCTCCAATACATGCAGGTATGCCCCTCGATCAAAAAGAACATCTGGTTAGTGTCCTAGAGAGCCTACCCCTGAACTGAAAGCATGGAATTTACCCTTCCTGAACATCAAACTCGATTTGAGCGACTAGCGAAGCTTAAGTTCGGTCAGACACGATTCTCAGACGTGAGTTCACTTAGGGAAGTGCAGGTAGCAGATGACATGGCCGATGAGGTTGAGGAATTACTATCGGTGGATAGTTGGTGCAAGCTATTGATTATTCATTGCCCTGCTATCCGCCTGCTTACATTAGAGGTGCTAGCCTCTTTTGAGTTTGACCGCTCTTATGCTGATTTTGATAGTGTCGGTACAATTCAGTTCCGAGCTTTTGGGCAGTATCATAGTATGAGCCTCACACTGTTTTCCATTTAACTTGGGTTATATGATGAGGAGTTCACTAAGACAGAGGAGTATGATAAGGTGCCGACTGGCTATTGTGGAAGCTTGACTCCCCAGAAGGCCTATAGTGTACTATGTGGTAAGGGTCGGTATGAGCCAGGAGTATCCAAGGCTACGTGTCTTTCTAGACCTAGTTACAGATATCTTCACGCGATCCTGAGTAAATCATTGAACGGTCGTGGTGACGACACGGGAGTCCTTAGCAAGCATGAACTTTTATATTTATACTCTATGGTGCGGAATGATCCGATTCATTTGGGACACATTTTAGCGGAGTATCTGAGGCATCAGGGACATTATTCCAGGCTTGCTGTCATTTTTTCAGGTCCATACATCACTAGACTCATCCTTAGGATGGGCTACTAGATACGATTAGAGGGGATGAGAAAATGATAATACCAGCATCTCTTTGGTTAGAGAAAATGAGGCTCATGGGTATGATCAGGAAATATCGGGATGGTGTTTATGTGTTGAACATGCATCCACTAGAGCGATCTATGTCCGAGGAAGTTGCAGTAGAGGGTTCCCAGCTAGCTTTAGAGATACAGCCGGAGCGAGAATAGACAGAGGCGACCCTTCTAGCGCATAAGCCCCCACCAGTGCTGGTTTTCTCTCCGACTCGAGACCATGATCATCTTGAGAGGCTCGAGAGAGCTGTAGGGATATTGCAGCAGGATGTGGATAAGATTCGTGCTACACAGATCACGAACCACACAGAATTCATGGCACGGTTTAACGTCATACATCAGTTGCTGGAGCGAGACACGAGATTACCATTTGAGATGCGACCCCGCCCCTCTCAAGCACCTCCAGCATCACCATCACCACCTCTACCGGCTCCCCTTGATCTAGCACCAGTATCAGTAGCGAAGCAGAGACCTGATGACACCGACACTTGATTTCATTTTTCATTTCTTTACTTTTTACAGTTCATTTTGGACTTGTATACTCAGAAAGGACTTTCCTTCTGAGTTTATGTTTCGTTTTGTTGTCTCGAGTTGTATTCATTTCTCTATCTTTTATTTACTCAAGTTGTTTTTGTTTTATGGAGCTTTATTGAACCCCCTTGTGTATGTGTGCAGATGGTCTTGTTATCATGGGAATTGAGAACTTATCATAGATACGCCCAAGATGCTTCGGCACTTGGTCGTGTATGCTTCACAACCGATTGGGACACCACTCCTAATGAATTAGCTCCAACGAATGCAACACTAGGAGTCAGGGGAGTATTGCTTTGATTGCATCTCTCACATTTATTCTTGACTGATTTACATTTTGAGTGAGCTTGTACATTGAGGACAATGTACAACTTAACTGTGGTGGGTGGGGGAGTTTCATAGTGCACATACCTTTTATATTAGTCTTGATTGTTATATATGCTCACATAGCCAATGGCGGTTTACCTTAGTTGCAATGATTGTATTCTTGAGTATAGAAGAATTTTATTGTTGAATGTCTTCATGCTCTAGTTCTTGCTTAAATGTTTAGGAATTTTTGCCCGATTGACATTTGTGGACTACTCACTCTCTAAACGTTGTTTGAAATTCAAGTTTGATGTTAAAGGGACTAGTTTTAGTTTTGTTTCTTATGTTATTTTGCTAAAAAAAATTAAAAGAAAGAACAAAATAGTTTTGATGTGTAGTTGTGCTTGTTGGATGGAAAGAGTGATAAGTGCTTGTGTACTTTTTTAAAGGTTGGGTTGTGAGGCCGATTATTTGTGAAAGAAGCCATTGTAGATCATTTTATGCATTATTTGGAGGAGATCTTGAGAAAGCTCAAACGCGGAGACATGAGTCGTGTGTAGAATGCTAGAATATATGCCAACCTCCTTGTATTTGAGCTAAGGCAATGATTCGGAGGGACACGAAGGCAGTTACATCCCAGTATTTTGGCTTGTGGATATTTAGCAAGATCTCCACCAACATGACCGTTTATTGAAGAACCAAGAAGATCTACGATGTGAACGTGTGCCCGTTTATGTTACCTCAATGAAAGCATGGATTCGAGAGTATTTCGGGCTGTCACTGTAGTAGGTACTGTTCCATCCGGCCGAAGAAGGAGCAAAACAGAGGAGCCAAATGGGCGTGTGGAAATTCCGCACGCCCATGCGTTAATTCCACAGGCCTGTGTCGAATATCCACAGGGGCGTGTGGAATCCCGATTCCTGCCGTATTTAAAGCCGATTTTAGCCCCAATTTCAACATTCTTTTCCCCATCTTTTCCCCAACTTGAGAGATGGCTGCGGCTAGGGTTTTGAGATTTATTGGCTAGGGATTTAGATAGGTTCTACGGCTCCGACATCGTCATCTCTTTGGAAGAAGATTGGTAAGGGAGCCTCCGTTGGATTGATTCGGCGAGGAGTATCTTATACCGGACAAGGGGATCTTGCGACGAGTAGAGGACTCTCCACAAGACCATCGCCATGACTATTGAGGATATTTTTCCTACGGATTGCATTCTTTTACATTTGATTTCATTATCGTTTGTATTGTGCTCCATGGAGAGCTAAACCCCTAATGAGTACTTGGGTATTTGTAAACCCTAGGATGTATTAGTTTCGTTGAATCTCTTTATTATGCTTTCAATTAATTGATGTTTTTGTGAGTTCCAATCTTGAATGTTTGAATGTTGAATACTCCCTTAGAGTGACACTAAGGTTGAGAGTTCATGTGGTAACCCTTATGAGTGAGTGACACACCACGAGAGTTAGACAAAGCTTGATTGGAGAGGGTTGAGAGGGTGAGTCGAGAGGTACAGGAGCGTCCCCTTTCTCCTCCAGTGTGATAGATTCTACCTCCGTTCCTCGAGTTCTTTGTGACCATAATAGAGCTAATGAGCTAAGGGATGACCCTCCGCTGGGGCTTAGTTGCGAGTGCAACGGAGTGAAGCGTTGAGGTGATTTTAGCATCTAGGCTTAATTGTGGTTAGGGACCTTTCTTATCGACCAAAGGGTTAGGTCTAAAATTAGGAAGAGATTTATCACTTTGGAATCCCCAGAGCTTAATGCAATCCTTCTTATGAGTGCGAGGTTGAGAGGTTGTTCAACCTCTCCTCCGGGACTAGTAGAGGATTAGGCTTGGTTAACCCTAGATTCGGGACTATGCATTAAAAGGATGCCGCTGACTCACCATTGCATTAGTTAAGAAGCATAATAGAGAGTTCTTGCACTTGAAACGACTTTCCTAGGCGGATCGATACCCGGGTACCCCATTTTTATCGATTGCCTTACCTTCTCCTTTACTTTTGCTCTCTTTCGGGTTGCTTTACTTTTGAGAATTGAATCTTGTCACACATATCACTATCCATCTTTTATATAGTTAAGAAACAAATTAAGTATTATTATTCCCTTTTCCTTGTGGATAAGATACCCCACTCACGTGGGATCTATTACTTCGACAAACAAGTGCACTTGCGGGGAGCATTGTCAAAGAGCTACCACTAATGATGTATGAAGCTACTCTTATAAGTCGGATACTAGTTATGCCCTAATGAGAGAAAGAGCTATTTGATGGGATGTGTGAAAGAACCCACCCCGGTAGAAAGAGCTACCACCTTGAAAGTGTGAAAGCCACCTTAACGGTCTCTTTGGAAAAGGCTGCCTTAGAGGATGTGTGAAGCTACTACCCTTGCTTTTGAATTTTTGTTACCTCTTGTAGATAACTAAGTCCCTTTTACGTAGAACTTTGAGGAGTATAATTTTGGTTGACTTGAGTGAGTTCACATACTTACAAGATTTCGGGTTTGTTGTCCTTTTTTATTCAAGTTTTTAGCTAGAGCATTGATTTTCCATATTTAGTGTTGAAATTTCCCTTACTTGTAAAATGCTCTCTTTGCATGCTTTGGTGAACCTAAGGCCAAGCACTTCCAATATTTCCTTCATATATGCGTACAATGTTATAAGTTTTGCTTGAGGACAAGCAAAAGCTTAAGTGTGGGGAGTTTGATAAGTGTTTGTGTGATAAGAATGAGAAGTATTCTTTCCTTATGATAAGCATTACTTTTATCGGGTTTTAACACTAATATGTGTGTATTTATGTTACTTTCATGCATATACAGTTGTGAAGCCGAATCTTAGAGAAAGAAGCCAATGTAGATTGTGAGTGCACCATTTGGAGGAAATCTTCAGAAAGTTCAAAGGCGAAGATATAAGTCGAGTTCAAGATGCTAGAATGTGTGCCAACCTCCGTGTATTAAAGCTAGCGCAATGATTTGGAGGGGCACAAAGGCAATCACATTCTAGGTATTCCAGCTTGTGCATGTGGAACAAGATCTCCACCAACGCGGTTGTTCATTGAAGAAGCAAAGCTATCTACGACGTAAACGTGTGCCCGTTTATGTTACCTCGATGAAAGCATGGTTTCATGATTGTAATGGACCGGTACTGTAGTAGAGCATTGTAGCAATATCGTGGCAAAATACTATAGCAGGTATTACTCACAGTCGGCTGAAGAAGGTGTTTTCTAGAGAAGCCAAAAGGGTGTCTGGAAATTCCACGCACCCATGCGTTAATTCCACACGGGCCGTGTGAAATATTCACACGGGCATTTGGAAGAAGGTTAGTGGGAGAGCTTTCATCGGCACCGATCCGGTGAGGTGGATCCTAGGCCAGACAAAGGGACCTTTGGACGAGTAGAGGACTCTCCATAAGACCGTCATCATGACTATGGAGGGGGTTTTCTATGGAGTTATTACTTTTACATTCGATTTCATTGATTGTAATTAGCTCCATGGAGAGCTAAACCCCCTAGTGGGTACTTGGATTATGAACTCTAGGATGTATTCGTCTCATTGAACCTTGTTATTATGCTTTCATTAATTGATGTTTTTATAGAGTTCCAATCTTGAATGCTTTAACTGTATGAATACTTCCTTAGAGTGACACTGGGTTGTTAGTTCTTGTTGTTAACCCTTGTGAGTGAGTGACACACTACAAGAGTTAGACAAATCTAGATTGGAGAGGGTTGAGAGGGTGAGTCGAGAGGTAGCGGAGCATCCCCTTTTTCCTCTGGTGTGATTTATTCTACATCCAATTCCTCATGTTCTTTATTGTCATAGTAGAGTGAATGGGCTAAGGGATGACCTTCCGTTGGGGCTTAGTTGTGAGTGCAATGGAGTGAAGCGTTTAAGTGATTTTAGCATCTAGGGCTTGATTGTGGCTAGGGACCTTCCGCCTTGACCAAAGGGTTAGGTCTACATATAGGATGAGAATTTATTATTTGGAATCCCTAGAACTCATTGCAATTCTATATGAGTGTGAGGTAGAGAGATTGTTCAATTTCTCATCCAAGACATGTATAGGGTTAGGCATGGTTGACCTTAGATTTGGGACCATGTATTAAAGGATCTCCATGACTCATTAATGCATTAGTTAGGAAGCATAATAGAGGGTTTTTGCACTTGAATCGATTATTCTAGGCGGATCAATATCCGAGTACCCCATCTATATCGATTGCCTTACATCTCCTTTACTTGTCCTCTTTCTCTTGTCTCTTTTACTTTTGTTTTGCATTACATCTGGTCACACAAATCACTATTTATATTTCACTTAGTTAAGAAATAATTTAAGTGTTTTTTACTCCCTACTCCCTGTGGATACGATACACACTCACCTGGGTTTTTATTACTTTGACATACCCATGCAATTGCGGTTTACACGCATATTCGGTCGTGTCAAGTTTTTGGCGCCGTTACTGGGGAATTAGGCGTTTAGAGATATTTTGCACTGTGTTTTCTTAGCTATTCATTTATTCATTCTATTGCACAATTTCTTTTCTGTCATCATTTTGATTTGTTTTCTCTATTTTTGTGCAGCTCCAGGTTCATGACCCGAGGGAACCCCTACATATTGAATGAAAGTGACCCCGAGCTCGAACGTACACTTAGAAGAAAAGGGAAAGTACTTGTGCAAGAACAGTCTAATCTATCTGATTTAGAGGTTGAAGGGTCGGATAATATGGCGGAACAAAATGAGCAATAGAGGACATTATCCGATTATACTAGACCTTCCATATTGGGGAGACAATTGAGTATTGTGCATCCTCCGATTACAGCTCAGAATTTTTAGCTGAAGCCAGTATTCATCCACATGTTGCAGCAATCCACACAGTTCAATGGCTTGTCCAATGAGGATCCAAACAGTCATATAGAGAACTTTCTCGAGGTGTGTGATATACTCAAGATAAACGGGGTGACGGATGATGCCGTCAAGTTGAGAGCCTTCCCATTTTCCTTAAAGGGGAGAGCAAAGCAGTGGCTATACTCATTACCTAGAGCATCAATTACCATATGGGAGGAGATGGTAGAAGATTTTATAGCCCGTTATTTCCCTCCCGGGATATCTGCAAAGCTTAAGAATGAGATCTCGTCCTTTGTACAGTTGAAATTGGAGTCTCTATTTGAGACGTGGGAAAGGTTCAAGGAGCTCCTAAGAAAGTGCCGCAACATGGATTCTCGGAGTGGATGATTGTTCAGACCTTTTACAATGGGTTGAATTTGAGCACAAGGCAACTTTTGGATGCGGCAGCAGGAGGTACCTTAGGTAGCAAGACCCCCGGTGAGGCCCGCCAACTAATTGAAGAAATGGCATGAAATAGCTACCAATTGAATGCTAGGGAGAAGAAGAAGGTGGCCGGGCTTCATGAGATAGATGCAGTAACTTCATTGGCGGCTCAAGTGGAATCATTGAGTAAGAAGTTAGATGTTCTAACTTTGAATAGAGTGGCAGCCGTGACTACTTGCAGCAGGTGTGGTGGAGGACATGCTCCCTCCGATTGTTTGATCTTCATTGGTGATGCATCTTCTGATGAGAATATGGATTTTGTGGGTAATGTAATGAGGAATCAAGGGAATTCATATAGTAACACCTACAATCCGGGTTGGAAGAATTATCCCAATTTCTCGTGGAGTAACCAAGTTCCCCAAAGAGGCCATGGGGCCACCGGGTTTCCAACAACAATCCCCAAACATGGAGAACCAAGTTTCCGATTTGGAGACTCGAATGACCGATTTGGAGAAGGCCTTGACTAGATTCGTGCAATCATCGGATACAAGGTTTCAATCAGTTGAGGCTACACTTTGAAACCATACCACTTCTTTACACAACCTTGAGAATCAAGTGGGGCAAATTGCGAAGTTTCTATCATAGAGACCACAAGGAATCTTGCCAAGCAATACTGAGACCAATCGTAGAGATCATGTGAAAGTGATCACTTTGAGAAGTGGTCGTGAGGTTGAAGGTAGGTTTTCGAGTAAGAAGCCCATTGAACATGCACCCGAGGTCATAGAGGTTGAAGAGGGAACAAGCAAAGAGAAGAGGGTGGCATCCTCACCTTTCAAACCAAGAAACCCCTATCCCTCTAGGTTGAAGAATAACCAAGTGGATGAACAATACAAGAAATTCCTGAGTTTATTCAAGCAACTCCACATCAACATTCCTTTTGTTGAGGCATTGGCTCAAATGCCTAAGTATGCAAAATTCTTGAAAGATTTATTTACTAACAAGAGGAAGTTAGAGGAGAGTGCTTCAGTCATCCCAGATGCTTCTTGCTCGGCGGTTTTGCAAAAGAACATGCTGAACAAGAGGAAAGACCCAGGAAGCTTCATCATTCCGTCCAACATTGGCAATTTAGGTGAAGAAATGGGATTGGTGGACTTAGGGGCCAGTATTAACGTCATGCCATACACCTTCTTTCAGAAGCTAGGCTTGGGCGAGCCAAGGCCTACTTGGATGACTTTGCAATTGGCGGACCGAACAGTGAGACATCCGAGAGGTATCATTGAAGATGTGCTTATCAAGGTGGACAAGTACATATTTCCTGTAGATTTTTTGGTGCTAGACATCGATGAGGATGCAGATGCACCCTTGATACTTGGGAGGTTGTTCTTGCGGACTTCGAAGGCATTGATTGACATGGATGGCGGGGAGCTAACTTTGAGAGTTGGAGATGACAAGCTCACAAAATGCCTTGCTGAAGCAATGCAGCATTATCTTGATTTCGATGATACTTTGTATTTTCTAGACATTACTGATGAGATTGTTGATGAATATATGCAGGAAATGTTCAATCTGGACCCCTACGAGGGTTTGTTCAACCAAGAGGAGGAAAATGATGAAGTAATGATGCTTGGTTCGAAGGAAGAAGTACCGTCTACTCAGGGGATCCTGAAGAAGGTGCTTCAGAAGATGAAGAGGGTGAGGAGATGCCACCGGAAATGCTCCAAGGCTGTTGGAGATGAGCATGAACTGAACAAGTTGGATGAACCATTGCTAGGTGGTCCCAAGCCCGATAACTCTCCCTCTACCCTCAAGAGACTTTGGTCGTCATGCTTTCAAGCCATGGGTAAGAGGGCAATATTCATCTATGAGCCCCTGTGAGGTAAGGATGAGGTATGTCAAGCTTAGTGACGTAAAACAAGCGCTTCTTGGTAGGCAACCCAAGTGTTATTGTTTTTCTTTGTTGTTAGTTTAGTTTTTGCATGAATAACTTGTTGAGTGTTAGTGTCTTGATTTTTAGATGCTTATGCTGTGTATTATATTGTGGATTTTGATGTCATCATGTGTATTCATGAGGATTTGGTGAAGTTTAAGTCGCTTTAGCTTATTTTTAATGTTTTCTGTTAGTGTATTTTGCATAAAAGAATATGTTCTTAATGCGTAAACATGTTCAGGAAATTTCTGCAGAGCTTGTAGAGTTTTCTATGTCATCCAGATGAAACACATGGGCATGTGCAATTTTCGCACGCCCATGGAGTTGTATTGCGAGCTCATCTAGAGAAGGCACAGGGGCGTGGACTCGCCCCTGTGAGCGACCTTGTGATTTTCGCACGCTCGTGGGTAAATTCCGCACGGGCGTGTGTTTTTCTGCAGACATTTGGCTAATTATCCCGAGAGCACACAGGGGCGTGGACTCGACCATGTGTGCGAACTTGTGAAAAACGCACGGGCGTGGGAATTTTCCACACGCCCGTGTGAATCTTTGCAGATATGCTCTCCCCATTCCGAGAAAACACCGGGGCATGCAGCTGCCCCTGTGAGTTGGGCCTGTGAATGTCCACGCCCGTGCGGAATTTTCACATAGGCATGTAAAACACTTATCGATTCTTCTCGGTTGGACAGAGAAGAAAACACAGGGGCATGTGGCTGGCCTTGTAAGTCAGGCACACGGGCATGGGTATTTGCCGCATGCCCCTGTGGTTGTATTCAGAGAGATTGAAGTGTTTTACCGAGAGCGCACAGGGGCGTGTGTCCGCTCCTGTGAATTTCTCGTGTGAAGGCACAAGGGCGTATGTAATTTTGACAAGCCCGTGTGGATGTGCAGGTATCATAAAGCTACGTATCTTCTTTATAAATCTTATAAGCCTCTCTCCTTAACACACCTTCAACTGCTTAGAAAACACTCTCCAGAATTCTCTCGACCTCTCAACATTGATTTTGAGTGGATAATTTGATATTTTCGCCGATTTCAAAGATTTTTAGTTTCATCTCATCGGTAAACCCTTGTTTTATCTTGAGGACACCCTTATTTGATTCTAATTGATTTTCTTCAATTAAACTGGCAAATATGCCTTGGTTTCATGCGAAAATGGTTGTGATATGTTTTTATTGAGCTCTAGGATTGAGGGAGAGTTGCATTCGTGGGTTTTCCTCACCGGGCCGTGTGGTTTTCACGCCCCGTGAATCCACATGGGCACGTGGAATTTCCACACAACCGTGTGGAATCCTACAGTGTTAGACTATTTATGAATCCGATCGATCTCCTCTCCAATACATGTAGGTATGGCCCCTCGATCGAAGAGAACAGCTGGTAAGCGTCCTAGAGAGCCTACTCCTAAACCGAAAAGCATGGAATTTACCCTTCCTGAATATCAAACTCGATTTGAGCGACTAGCGAAGCTTAAGTTCGGTCAGACACAATTCCCGGATGTGAGTTCACTTAGGGAAGTGCAGGGAGCAGAAAACATGGCCGATGGGGTTGAGGAATTACTATCGGTGGGTAGTTGGCGTAAGTTATTGATTATTTGTGACCCTGCTATCTACCTGATCACTTTGGAGGTGCTCGCCTCTTTTGAGTTTGACTGCTTTTATGCTGATTTTGATAGTGTCTGTACCATTCAGTTCTGAGCTTTTGGGCAGTATCACAGTATGAGTCTCACATAGTTTTCTGTTTGACTTGGGTTATATGATGAGGAGTTCACTAAGAAGGAGGAGTATGGTGAGGTGCCAATTAACTATTGTAGAAGGTTGACTCCCCAGAAGGCCTACAGAATACTATGTGGTCAGGGTCGGTACGAGCCAGGAGTATCCAAGGCTATGTGTCTTTCTAGACCTAGTTACAGATATCTTCACGCGATCCTGAGTAGATCAGTAAACGGTCGAGCTGATAGCACGGGCGTCCTTCGCAAAAAGGAACTTTTATATTTATACTCTATGGTACAAAATGATCTGATTCATTTAGGACACATCTTAGCGGATTATCTGAGGTATCCGGGACATTATCCCAGGCTTGGTCTCATTTTCTCAAGATATTGCAGCAGGATAGACAGAGGTGATCCTTCTAGCGCTAAGCCCCCACTAGTGCGGGTTTTCTCTCCGACTCGAGCCCATGATAATTTTGAGAGGATCGAGAGTGCTGTAGGGATATTACAGCA
Organism: Dioscorea cayenensis subsp. rotundata; assembly: GCF_009730915.1. Taxonomy (NCBI): domain Eukaryota; kingdom Viridiplantae; phylum Streptophyta; class Magnoliopsida; order Dioscoreales; family Dioscoreaceae; genus Dioscorea; species Dioscorea cayenensis. Next base: position 15,092,227 of record NC_052476.1, on the reverse strand, counting down.
GGATATGGCTGAGATTCTTGCTATACAGATCGAAAACCACACAGAGTTCATGGCATAGTTCGACGTCATACAGTAGTTGCTGGAGCGGGACACGAGATTAACATTTGAGATGCGACCCCGCACCTCTTAGGCACTTCCAGCATGACCACAACCACCTCCAACGACACCCTTTGATATAGCACCAGCATTAGCAGTAGAGCAGAGACCTGACAACACCGACACTTGATTTCATTTTTCATTTCTTTACTTTTTACAGTTCATTTTGGACTTGTATACTCAGAAAGGACTTTTCTTCTGAGTTTATGTTTCGTTTTGTTGTCACGATTTGTATTCATTTCTCTATCTTTTATTTACTCGAGCTATTTTTGTTTTATGGAGCTTTACTGAACCCCCTCGTATATGCATGCAGATGGTCTTGTTATCATGGGAATTAAGAACTTGTCATAGACACGGCCAAGGTGCTTCAGCATTTGGTAGTGTATGCTTCATAACCCGTTGGAACACCACTCCCAATGAATTAGCTCCATCAAATGCAACACTAGGAATCAGGGGAATATTGTTTTGATTTCTTCTCCCACATTTATTCTTGATTGATTTACATTTAGAGTGAGGTTGCATGTGTACATTGAGGACAATGTACAACTTAAGTGTGTGGGGGGAGGGTGGAGTTTCATAGTGCACATACCTTTTATATTAGTCTTGATTGTTATATATGCTCACATAGCCAATGGCAGTTTACCTTACTTGCAATGATTGTATTCTTGAGTATAGGAGAATCTTTAATGTTGAATGTCATTATGCTCTAGTTCTTGCTTGAATGTTTAGGAATTTTTGCCCGATTGACATTTGTGCACTACTCACTCTTTAAACTCTTTTGTAAATTCAAGTTTGATGTTAAAGGGACTAGTTTTAGTTTTGTTTCTTATGTTATTTTGCTAAAAAAATGAAAAGAAAGAACAAAATAGTTTTGTTGTGTAGTTGTGCTTGTTGCATGGAAAGAGCTACCACCTATGATGTATGAAGCTACTCTCATAAGTCGGATACTAGTTATGCCCTAATGAGAGAAAGAGATATCTCATGGGATGTGTGAAAGCTACCACCCTGGTAGAAAGAGCTAACACCTTGAAAGTATGAAAGCCAGCTTAGCGGCCACTTTGGAAAGGGTTACCTTAGAGGATGTGTGAAGCTACTACCCTTGTTTTTGAATTTTTGTTACCATTTGTAGATAAAATAAGTCCCTTTTATGTAGAACTTTGAGGAGTATAATTTGGGTTGACTTGAGTGAGTTCACACACTTACACAATTTCGGGTTTATTGTCCTTTTTGATTTCTAGTTTGTAGCTAGAGCATTAATTTTTCGTATATAGTGTTGAAATTTCCCTTATTTGTAGAATGCTCTCTTTGTATGCTTTGGTGAACCTAAGGCCAAGCACTTCCAATATTTCCTTCATATATGCATACAATGTTATAAGTTTTGCTTGAGGACAAGCAAAAGCTTAAGTGTGGGGAGTTTGATAAGTGCTTGTGTGATAAGAATGAGAAGTATTCTTTCCTTATGATAAGCATTACTTTTATCGGGTTTTAACACTAATATGTGTGTATTTATGTTACTTTCATGCATATAGAAAAAGAAGCCAATGTAGATTGTGAGTGCACCATTTGGAGGAAATCTTCAGAAAGTTCAAAGGCGAAGATATAAGTCGAGTTCAAGATGCTAGAATGTGTGCCAACCTCCGTGTATTAAAGCTAGCGCAATGATTTGGAGGGGCACAAAGGCAATCACATTCTAAATATTCCGGCTTGTGCATGTGGAATGATAAGTGCTTATGCGATATGAATGCGAAGCGTTCATTCCTTATGTTGAGCATTACTTTTCTCAGGTTTTTACATTAATATGTGTGTTTTTATGTTACTTTTACGCAGGTAGGGCTGTGAAGCCGAGTATGGAGGAAATAGGCCAATGTGGATCATAATGCACTTATTTTGGAGGAGATCTTACTAAAGTTCAAACGCGAAGACATAGGACAAGTGTGAGATGCTAGAGTGTGTGCCAACCTCCTCGCATTCGAGTGAGCACATCCATTTGGAGGGGTACAAAGGCTGTCACACTCGAGCGGTCTGTCTTATGCATACAAGAACAGGAGCTCCACCAACATATATATCGTTGAGAAAGCAAGTGATTCACGATGTGAACGTGTGCCCGTTTGCGTTACCCCGATGAAAGTATGGAATTGGGAAGTTATTCAGGTCGAAGACTGTAGGAGACCAATGAAGCAAGTACTATAGCAGCACTGTTCACAGGCGGCCGAGAAACCAGAGAAACAGAGAATCCACACGGGTGTGTGGAAATTATCCACGCCCGTGTGGAAATTCCGCACGGGCGCATGTATCATCCACGCCCGTGGAGTTGCCCGATTCCAGCCCTATTTAAAGCCGATTCAGCCCCGATTTTGGTATTTTTTTCTCCATCTTTTCCCCAACTTGCGAGAGGGCTTCGGCTAGGGTTTCGAGGGGTATTGGCCAAGGTTTTGGAGAGGTTCTATGGCTCCGACATCGTGATTCAATTAGGAAGAAGGTTGGTAGGGGAGCTTTGATCGAGGCGTATCCTATACCGGACGAAGGTATCCTTGGATGACGAGTAGAGGACTTTCCACAAGACCATCGACACGACCATCGAGGGGGTTTCTTTATGGATTCATTGCTTTTACATTCGATTTCTTTGATTGTACTTAGCTCCATCGAGAGCTAAACCCCTAGTGGGTACTTGGGGGATTGTGAACCCTAGGATGTATTCGCTTCATTGAACTTCTTTATTATGCTTTCAATAAATTGATGTTTATTGTGAGTTCCAACCTTGAATGCTTGATTATATGAACATTTCCCCTAGAGTGACACTAGGGTTGAGAATTCTTGTTGGTAACCTTGTGAGTGAGTGACACACCATGAGCGCTAGACAAATCTAGGTTGGAGAGGCTTGAGAGGGTAAGTCGAGAGGTACAGGAGCATCCCCTTTCCCCTCTGACGTGATAGATTCTACCTCCATTCCTCGAGTTCTTTGACGCCATAATAGAGTGAATGGTCTAAGGGATGAACCTCCGCTGGGACCTAGTTGCGCGTGGAATGGAGTGAAGCGTTGAGATGATTGCAACTCTATGCAAGTCCGAGGTGTTGAGATTGTTCGATTTCTTCTCCGGGACATGTATAGAGTTAGGCATAGTTGACCTTAGATTTGGGACTATGTATGTAAGGATTTCCACGACTCACCATTGCATTGATTAGGAAGCATAATAGAGAGTTCTTGCACTTGAAGCGATTATCCTAGGTGAAGCATCATCCGAGTACCCCATCTTTATCGATTGCCTTGCCTCCTCCTTACTTTTGCTCTCATACTTATTGCTTTTAATTTCTGAGAATTGAATCATTACCACACTTATCATTGTTGATACTCCACATAGCTAAGAATCAAATTAAGTGTCTTTACTCCCTACTCCCTCTGGATTCGACCCCGCTAACCCGGGATTATTACTTCGACAAACTCATGCACTTGCGGGATATACGCAAGTGGACCTTGTCAAGTTTTTGGTGCCGTTGCCGGGGAGCTAGGCGTTTAGAGATACTTTGCACTTTGTTTTCTTAGCTATTTTACAACACAGTCTAATTCATATCTTCTTATTCTATCATCATTCTGATTTTCTTTTTCTTTATTTTTCGTGCAGCTCCAGGTTATGACCCAAGGGAATCCATCAATATTGATTGAAGGAGACCCTGAGCTTGAACGTACACTTCGAAGGAAAGGGAAAGAACCTGTACACGAACAACCTAATCCAGCTGATTTGGAAGTAGAAGGATCTGAAAACTTGGCAGAACAAAATGAGCAACAACGAACACTATCCGATTATGCCAGACCTTCAGTGTTTGGGACACAATCGAGTATTGTGGGTCTACCAATTACATCTCAAAACTTCGAGCTAAAGCCGGCATTCATCCATATGTTGCAGCAGTCCGCACAATTCAACAGTTTGGCCGATAAGGATCCAAACAGTCACATAGAGAGCTTCCTCGAGGTGTGTGACATGCTGAAGATAAATGGTGTGACGGATGATGCCATCAAATTGAGAGCCTTCCCATTTTCCTTAAAGGGGAAAGCGAAGCAGTGGCTACACTCATTACCTAGAGCATCAATCACTACATGGGAGAAGATGGTAAAAGCTTTTCTAGCCCGTTATTTCCCTCCCGGAAAATCAGCAAAGCTTAGGAATGAGATCTCATCCTTTATGCAGCTGGAATTGGAGTCTCTATTTGAGACATAGGAAAGGTTCAAGGAACTCCTGCGAAAGTGTCCGCAACACGGATTCCCGGAGTGGATGATTGTTCAAACCTTCTACAATGGTTTGAACCCGAGTACAAGGCAACTCATGGATGCTGCGGCAGGAGGTACCTTAGGTAGCAAAACCCCCGATGAAGCACGTCAATTGATTAAAGAAATGGGGTTAAATAGCTACCAGTGGAACGCTAGGCAGAAGAAAAAGGTGGCCGGTCTCCATGAAATTGATGCGGTAACTTCATGGGCGGCCAAAGTGGAGAGTTTGAGTAAGAAGCTAGATCTTATAGCTTCGAATAGAGTTGCGGCCTGACCAATTGCACTGGTTGTGGTGGAGGACATGCTCCCTCCGATTGCCCAATCATCGTAGGTGATGTTTCTTCAGTTGAAAATGTTGACTTTGTAGGTAATGGCATGAGACCTCAAGGGAATCCATACAGCAACACCTACAATTTAGGTTGGAAGAATCACCCCAACTTTTCATGGAGTAATCAAGGACCACAAAAGACCATGGGGCCATCGGGGTTCCAACAACAACAACAAGCCCCTCAAGTGGAAAACAGAATTTCAGGCTTGGAAAGCCGAATGACGGATTTGGAGAACCACTTGGCTAGATTTGTTTAATCGGCAAATACAAGGTTTGAATCAGTCGAGGCTACACTTCTCAATCACACTGCCTCCTTGCACAATCTTGAAAATCAAGTGGGGCAAATTGCGAAATCTCTTTCCGAAAGGCCACATGGAAGTTTACCAAGCAACACGGAAACCAACCCTAGAGAACATGTGAAGGCCATTACTTTGAGAAGTGGTCATGAGGTTGAAGGGAGGCTTCCGAGTGAGATACCGAAAGAACACGCACCCGAGGTTATAGAGGTTGAGGAGGGAGCAAACAAAGAGAAAGAGGTGCACCCCCACCTTTCAAGCCAAGAATCCCTTATCCCTCTAGATTGAAGAATAACCAAGGAGATGAACAGTATAAGAAGTTCCTGAGTTTGTTCAAGCAACTCCATATCAACATTCCTTTTGTTGAGGCTTTGGCTCAAATGCTTAAGTATGCGAAGTTCCTGAAAGACCTATTGACCAACAAGAGGAAATTGGAGGAGAGTACTTCAGTGGTGCTTGATGCTTCATGCTCGGCGGTGTTGCAAAAGAACATGCCGAACAAGAAGAAGGACCCGGGAAGTTTGATTATTTCGTGTAACATTGGCAACTTAGGTGAGGAAATGGCATTGGCGGATTCAGGGGCAAGTATCAATGTCATGCCATATACTTTCTTCCAAAAGCTAGGCTTGGGTGAGCCTAGGCCTACTCGGATGACTTTACAATTGGCGGACCGAACGGTACGACATCCGAGAGGCATCATTGAAGACGTGCTTGTCAAGGTGGACAAGTACATTTTTCCGGTTGACTTTGTAGTGCTAGATGTCGATGAGCATGTAGATGTACCCTTGATACTTGGGAGACCTTTCTTGCGGACTTCCAAAGCATTGATTGACATGGACGGCGGAGAGCTCACATTGAGAGTCGGAGACGATAAGCTCACTTACCGCCTTGCTAAAGCCATGCGGCATTCTCTCAATTTTGATGACACTTTGTATTTTTTAGACACTACTGATGAGATTGTTGATGAATATATACAGGAAATGTTCAACTGGATCCGTATGAAGGTTTGTTCAACCAAGAGGAGAGCAATGAAGAAGTAATGATGCTTGGTTCGAATGGAGAGGAAACATTTACCCCGGGGATCTTGAAGAATGTGCTCTGAAAAATGAAGAGGGCTAGGAGATGCCACCGAAAATGCCCCAAGACTGTTGGAGATGTACATGAGCCAAGGAAGTTGGACGAACGATTGCTAGGTGGTCCGAAGCCTGATAGTACACCCTCTACCCTCAAGAGACTTTGCTCATCATGCTTTCAAGTTATGGGTAAGAGGGCAACCTTCATTCATGAACCCCCGTGAGGTAAGAAAGATACGTCAAGCTTAGTGACGTTAAACAAGCGCTTCTTGGGAGGCAACCCAAGTGTTTACTATTTTTGTACCTTTTAGTTTAGTTTGTTTGCATGAATAAATTGTTAAGTGTTGGTGTTTCAATTGTTGAGTGCTTGTACTGCGATTTTATTGTGGGTTTTTAAAAGAATTCATTGTGTGTTTTGTTGCAAATTGGCGAAGTTTGGTCGTTTGAGTTCTATTTCATATTTTTTTCGGGTAAATTTTGCATAATAGGGCAGGCTTTGAGTGTGTAGACATGTTCAGACTTGTTCTGTAGAGCCAGTAGGTTTTTCTAAGTCATCTAGAGAAAACACACGGGCGTGTGGAATTTCCGCACGCCCGTGGATGTGTACTGTGAACACATCCAGAGAGGTCACAGGGGCGTGCGACCGCCCCTGTGGACGACCATGCGACTGGCGCACGCCCGTGGATAATTTCCGCACGGGCGTGTGCCTTCTTGCAGAGTTGGGCAGATTTTCCCGAGAACACACAGGGGCGTGGACTCGCTCCTGTGGGTGACCTTGTGAACCACACACGGGTGTGGGTAATTTCCTCACACCCGTGCGAAACTCTGCAGGTTGCTCCCTCCATCCCGATAAAACACAGGGGCGTACGGCTGCCCCTGTGAGTTGGGCATGTGAATGTCCACGCCCGTGGGGAATTTCCGCACGGGCGTGCGTAAAACTTGATATTTTTCTCAGAAGTCCAGGGAATCCACAGGGGCGTGCGTCTTCCCCTGTGGGTCTGGCGCACGGGCATGAATATTTTCCGCACACCCGTGGGAGATCGTTCTAAGTCAGTGAGAGTTTTTCGCGAGAGCGCACGCCCCTGTGGAGTTTTTGAAGTGAGGCGCACGGGCGTGGGGAATTTCCACACGCCCGTGTGGATGCACAGAACGTCAAAAGTCACGAGTTCTGTTTAAAGAGGATGATTTCTCTCCTTCCTCACAACTCCTTTTCACTTGAAAACACTCTCACACTACTCTCCGAGTCTATAGCGTCAGTTTAGTGGGATTATAGCGAAGTTTTCCGGCTGGCTCTTCATTTTCTTACTCCTCCTCATCGGTAAATCCTTTTTCATTATCTTCTTCGTCAATTCATGATTTCTATTGATTAATTTGGTTAATAATGCTTCGTTTCTTCAATTGGAACAATGATTTATGTTTAGAACGAAGTTAGAGATATTATTGAGTTGTATTATTGGATTGTTGATGCCTGGCCGTGCGGTTCTCACGCCCCGTGAATCCACACGGGTGTGCGGAAATTCCACGTGACCATGTGGATTTCTGCAGTACTGTTTTATCAACTTGTTTGGCTAATTTTGTTTAAATTTGGCAGATCATGGCACCTAGGTCAAAGAAGCAAGATGATAAGAGGTCACGTGAGTCATCCTCTGAGCCCGAGGGCATGCGATTTGCGATTCCCGAACATCAGGTCCATTATGAGCGCTTATCGCGACTCCGCTTTGGACAGACTCGATTCCTGGACACGACTATACTGCGAGATCTTCAGCAAGGAGATGAGTTCACTAATGAGGTTGAGGACCTTGTTTCAGAGGGTGGTTGGCGGCAGTTGTTGATGATTAGAGAGCCAGCTATACGAGAGTTTACACTGGAGGTGCTGTCCTCGTTCGAGTTTGATAGAGCATATGTGAGTTTCCACAGTTTGGGCACCATTCAGTTCAGAGTATTTGGACGCCACCATAGCTTGAGCATTACGCAGTTTTCCGTACTACTTGGCCTATACGAGGAGGCATTCACAGCTACAGAGGAGTATGCACAGTTGCCTACTGATTATCTTGGAACCTTGACCCCGCAGAGAGCTTAAAGAGTGCTATGTGGTCAAGGTCAGTACGAGCCGGGGGTGTCCAAGGCCACGTGCCTTTCTCGACCTACCTACAGATATTTGCACGCCATCATGAGTAGGTCGGTGAATGGCCGTGGTGATAGTACTGGTGTCTTGAGCCATCAGGAGTTGCTGTACTTGTACTCGATGGTAGAGCGCGTACCGATCCACTTAGGGCACATCCTGGCTGATTACATCAGACATCAGGGATAGTATGCTAGACTGGAAGTGATCTTCTCAGGCCCTTACATTACGAGATTAGTGCTGGGCATGGGTCTCTTGGATTTGATTCACGGGGCCGAGAAGATGAGTGTACCCGCCTCCCACGGGTCTAGAGGCGATGACGGTTGATGGGCATGGTCCGCAGGGGTTCGGACGGGGTTTTTGCTTTAGTCCTACCAGCCCTAGAGATAGCTGAGGATGAAGTTGATGAAGCCGGAGTATCTCAGCCCGCCCCCGAGCCTCAGCTAGCATCAATGGAGACCGAGGCACCTCCAGCAGCCGAGGAACCACCCCCCAGTGCGTATGTTTTCTCCTTCTCAAGCCAATGATCGCTTTGAGAGGCTCAAGAATGCTATAGGAGTGGTCCAAGCCGAGGTTGCCGAGATTAGGGCTACGCAGGCTACTCAGTACACAGAGTTCATGGCACATTTTGACATATTACAGCAGATCCTAGAGCGAGACATTGCCTCATCATTTGTCCTACAGCCGAGGACTCTTTAGGCCCCATCAGTTTTTCCAGCACCTCCATCCTCGACCCCAGCACCGGAGGACCCACTATATGCTTCCACTTTAGTAGCAGCAGCGGAGCCCGAGAGCGACTCCGACACTTGACCTTTCTTTTACTTTCATGCATTTTACTTTCTCTTATTATCTTGTTTTTAGACTTCTTCACTCAGAAAGGATTTTTTTTTTGAGTTTATGTTATTTTGCATTATCGAGTTGTATTCATTGCTTCATTTTTATACACTCGAATTATTTTTGTTTTTCTTGAGCTTCAGTGAACCCCATCATGTATGCGTGCAGATGGTCTTGTCTTCTTGGAAATTGAGACTTAGTCATGGGCATGGTCAAGGTGCTTTGGCACTTGGCCATGTGAGCTTCACAACCCGTTGGAACACTACTCCCATGGAATTTGCTTCATCAAACGCAAAACTAGGAGTCAGGTGAGTATTGTTTTGATTGCTTCTCCCACAAATATTTCTGAATGATATATTTTAAGTGAGCTTGCATGAGTACATTGAGGACAATGTACAACTTAAGTATGGGGGGAAGTTTCATAGTGCACACATCTTTCCTATTGTTCTTGATTGTTATATGCTCACATAGCCAATGGCGGTTCACCTTAGTTGCAATGTTTGTATTCTTAAGTCTAGGAGAATTGTTAACATTGAATGTTTTCATGCTCTAGTTCTTGCTTGAATTTGTAGGAATTTTTGCCCGATTTACACTTAATGCACTACTCACTCTTTGAACTCTATTGGAAACTCGTGTTTGATGTTAAAGGGACTAGTTAGGTTTACTTCTTTTGCTAAATTGAAAACAAAAATGGAAAATGAAAAGAAGGAACAAAATAGTTTTATTGTTTATTTGTGTTCGTTGGGTGGAAAGAGTTACCACCTATGAAGTATGAAGCTACTCTCACAAGTCGGATACTAGTTATGCCCTAATAAGAGAAAGAGCTATCTCATAGGATGAGTGAAAGATACCACTCGGGTAGAAAGAGCTACCACTTCGAAAGTGTGAAAGCTACCTTAGCTGCTGCTTTGAAAGGGCTACCTTAGAGGATGTGTGAAGCTACTACCATTGTTTAAAATTTTTATCACTTTTGTAGATAAATAAGTCCCTTGTACTTAGAACTTTGAGGAGTATAACTTGGGTTGTTTTGAGTGAGTTCACACATTTACATGAAATTCGGGTTTGTTGTCCTTTTTGATTCAAGTTTTTAGCTAGAGCATTGATTTTCCGTATTTAGTGTTGAAATTTTCCTTACTTGTAGAATGCTATCTTTGTACACTTTGGTGAACCTAAGGCCAAGCACTTTCAATATTTTCTTCATTGATGCACAGAATGTTTAATTTTTGCTTGAGGACAAGCAAAAGCTTAAGTGTGGGGGAGTTTGATAAGTGCTTGTGCGATATGAATGCGAAGCGTTCATTCCTTATGTTGAGCATTACTTTTCTCAGGTTTTTACATTAATATGTGTGTTTTTATGTTACTTTTACGCAGGTAGGGCTGTGAAGCCGAGTATGAAGGAAATAGGCCAATGTGGATCATAATGCAATTATTTTGGAGGAGATCTTGCTAAAGTTCAAACGCGAAGACATAGGACAGGTGTGAGATGCTAGAGTGTGTGCCAACCTCCTCGCATTCGAGTGAGCACATCCATTTGGAGGGGCACAAAGGCTGTCACACTCGAGCGTTCAGTCTTATGCATACAAGAACAGGAGCTCCACCAACATATATATTATTGAGGAAGCAAGTGATTCACGATGTGAACGTGTGCCCATTTGCGTTACCGCAATGAAAGTATGGAATTGGGAAGTTATTCAGGTCGAAGGCTGTAGCAGACCAATGCAGCAAGTACTGTAGCAGCACTGTTCACAGCTGGCCGAGAAACCAGAGAAACAGAGAATCCACACGGACGTGTGGAAATTATCCACGCCCGTGTGGAAATTCCGCACGGGCGCATGTATCATCCACGCCCGTGGAGTTGCCCGATTCCAGCCTTATTTAAAGCCGATTCAACACCGATTTTGGTATTTTTTTCTACATCTTTTCCCCAACTTGGGAGAGGGCTTCGGCTAAATTTCGAGGGATATTGGCCAAGGTTTTGGAGAGGTTCTATGGCTCTGACATCGTGATTCTATTAGGAAGAAGGTTGGTAGGGGAGCTTCGATCGAGACGTATCCTATACCGGACGAAGGAATCCTTGGACGATGAGTAGAGGACTTTCCACAAGACCATCGGCACGACCATCGAGGGGGTTTCTTTATGGATTCATTGCTTTTACATTCGATTTCTTTGATTGTACTTAGCTCCATGGAGAGCTAAACCCCTAGTGGGTACTTGGGTGATTGTGAACCCTAGGATGTATTCGCTTCTTTGAACTTCTTTATTATGCTTTCAATAAATTGATGTTTATTGTGAGTTCCAAACTTAAATGCTTGATTGTATGAACATTTCCCCTAGAGCGACACTAGGGTTGAGTGTTCTTGTTGGTAACCTTGTGAGTGAGTGACACACCATGAGCGTTAGACAAATCTAGGTTGGAGAGGGTTGAGAGGGTGAGTCGAGAGGTACAGGAGCGTCCCCTTTCCCCTTCGATGTGATAGATTCTACCTCTGTTCCTCGAGTTCTTTGCGGCCATAATAGAGTGAATGGTCTAAGGGATGAACCTCCGCTGGGGCCTAGTTGCATGTGCAATGGAGTGAAGCGTTGAGATGATCTTAGTATCTAGGGCTTGATTGTGGCTAGGGACCTTCCGCCTGGACCAAAGGGTTAGGTCTAAATCTAGGAAGAGATTTATCACTTGGAATCCCTAGAGCTCATTGCAACTCTATGCGAGTGCGAGGTGTTGAGATTGTTCGATTTCTCCTCCGGGACATGTATAGAGTTTGGCATAGTTGACCTTAGATTTGGGACTATGTATGTAAGGATTTCCATGACTCACCATTGCATTGATTAGGAAGCATAATAGAGAGTTCTTGCACTTGAAGCGATTATCCTAGTTGAAGCATCATCTGAGTACCCAATCTTTATCGATTGCCTTGCCTCCTCCTTACTTTTGCTCTCTTACTTGTTGCTTTTAATTTCTGAGAATTGAATCATTACCACACTTATCATTGTTGATACTCCACATAGCTAAGAATCGAATTAAGTGTCTTTACTCCCTACTCCCTATGGATTCGACCACGCTCACCCGGGATTATTACTTCGACAAACCCGTGCACTTGCGGGATATACGCAAGGGGACCTTGTCATGGAACAAGATCTCCACCAACGCGGCAGTATATTGAAGAAGTAAAGCGATCTAGAAAGTAAACATGTGCCCGTTTACCGTAGCTCAATGAAAGCATGGTTTCAGGAGTGTTTCGGACCGGTATTGTAGCAGAACATTATAGGAAAATACTTTAGCAGGTAATGTTCATAGCCGGCCGAAGAAGGAGTTTTCCAGAGAAGCCACATGGGCGTTTGGAAATTCCACAAGACTATGTGTTAATTCCACACGGGCCGTGTGAAATATTCATGGGGCATGTGGATTCCCGATTCCAACCCTTTAAAAGCCGATTTCAGCCCTGATTTCAGGATTCTCTTTTCCATCTTTTCCCCAACTTGGGAGAGGGCTACAACTAGGGTTTTGATGGGTATTGGCTAGGGATTGGGAAAGGTTCTATGGCTCCGACATCGTGCATCCATTTGGAAGAAAGGTTAGTGGGAGAGCTTTCGTCGGCACTGATAAGTGCTTGTGCGATATGAATGCGAAGCATTCATTCTTTATGTTGAGCATTACTTTTCTCAGGCATTTACACTAATATGTGTGTTTTTATGTTACTTTCATGCAGGTAGGGTTGTGAGGCCAAGTATGAAGGGAAGAAGCCAATGTGGATTACAATGCACCGATGTTGGAGGAAATCTTGCTAAGGTTCAAACGTGAAGACATAGGTTGATGTGAGATGCTAGAGTGTGTGCCAACCACCTCTTATTCGAGTTTGGCACATCCATTTGGAGGGGCACAAGGCAGTCGCACTCGAGCATTCTGACTTATGCACATAGAACAAGAGCTCCACCAATGTACCTATCATTGAAGAAGCAAGTGATCCACGACGTGAACGTGTGCCCGTTTGCGTTACTCCGATGAAAGTATGGATTCGGGAAGCTATTCAAGCAAGATGCTGTAGCAGCACTGTTCACAACGATCGAGAAAACAGGAGCTCAGAGAATCCACACGGGCGTGTGGAAATTATCCATGCCCGTGAGGAAATTCCGCATGAGCACGTGAAGCATCCACGCCCGTGTAGTCGCCCGATTCCATCTTTATTTAAAGCCAAATCAGCCCCGATTTTAGTATTCTTTTCTCCATCTTTTCCCCAACTTGAGAGAGGGCTTCGGCTAGGGTTTTGAGGGGTATTGGCCAAGGTTTTTGAGAGGTTCTACAGCTCCGACATCGTGATTCCTGAGGAAGAAGGTTGGTAGGGGAGCTTCCGTTGAGGCGTATCCTATACCGGACGAGGGAATCCTTGAACGATGAGTAGAGGACTTTCCACAAGACCATCGACATAACTATCGAGGGGGTTTCTTTATGGATTCATTGCTTTTACATTCTATTTCTTTGATTGTACTTAGCTCCATGGAGAGCTAAACCCCTAGTGGGTACTCGGGCATTTGTGAACCCTAGGATGTATTCGTTTCTTTGAATCTCTTTATTATGCTTTCAATAAATTGATGTTTATTGTGAGTTCCAACCTTGAATGCTTGATTGTATGAACATTTCCCCTTGAGTGACAATAGGGTTGAGAGTTCTTGTTGGTAACCTTGTGAGTGAGTGACACACCACGAGCGTTAGACAAAGCTAGGTTGGAGAGGATTGAGAGGGTGAGTCAAGAAGTATAGGAGCGACCCCTTTCCTCTCTGACGTGATAGATTCTACCTCTGTTCCTTGAGTTCTTTGCGGTCATAATAGAGTGAATGGTCTAAGGGATGAACTTCCGCTATGGCTTAGTTGCGCGTGCAACGGAGTGAAGCGTTGAGGTGATCTTAGTATCTAGGGCTCAATTGTGGTCAGGGACCTTCCACTGGACCAAAGGGTTAGGTCTATAATTAGGAAGAGATTTATCATTTGGAATCCCTAGAGCTCATTGCAACTATATACGAGTGTGAGGTGTTGAAATTGTTCGATTTCTCCTTCGAGACATGTATAGAGTTAGGCATAGTTGACCTTAGATTTGGGATTATGTAATTAAGAATTTCCACGACTAACCATTGCATTGATTAGGAAGCATAATAGAGGGTTCTTGCACCTAAAACAATTATCCTAGGTGGAGCATTATCCGGGTAGCCCATCTTTATCGATTGCCTTATCCCCTTCTTTACTTTTGCTCTCTTATTTGTTGCTTTTATTGTTGAGAATTGAATCATTGTCAGACTCATCATCATTGATCTTTCACATAGCTAAGAATCGAATTAAGTATTTTTATTCCCTACTCCCTGTGGATTCGATACCCGCTCACCCGGGATTATTACTTCGACAAACCAGTGCACTTGCGGGATATACTCGAGAGGTAGCAGAGCATCCCCTTTCCCCTATGGTGTGATTTATTTTACATCTAATTCCTCAAGTTCTTTGTGGTCATAGTAGAGTGAATGGGCTTAGGGATGACCTTCTTGCTGGGGCTTAGTTGCGAGTATAATGGAGTGAATCATTGAAGTGATTTTAGTATTTAGGGCTTAATTGTGGCTAGGGACTTTCCGCCTGGACCAAAGGGTTAGGTCTATATATAAGAAGAGGATTTATCACTTGGAATCCCTAGAACTCATTGTAATTCTATACAAGTGCGAGGTTGAGAGATTGTTTAATTTCTCCTCCGGGACATGTATAGGGTTAGGCATGGTTAACCTTAGATTTGGGACCATGTATTAAAGGATATCCACGAATCATTAATGCATTAGTTAGGAAGCATAATAGAGGGTTTTTGCATTTGAAACGATTGTCCTAGGCGGATCAATATCCAAGTACCCCATCTATATCAATTGCCTTACCTCTCCTTTACTTGTGCTCTCTCTCTTGTCTCTTTTACTTTTGTTTGCATTACATCTAGTCACACAAATCACTATTCATATTTCACTTAGTTAAGAAACAATTTAAGTGTTTTTACTCCCTACTCCCTGTGGATATGATACCCACTCACCTGGGATTTTATTACTTTGACATACCTATGCACTTACGGTTTACACGCATATTCGGTCATGGTAGGCAATCAATAGAAAGTGGGCCACTCAGACATTGTTCCCCCTAGGACCATTGTTCTAAGTGTAATACCAACCATTATACCTCCTAACTGATGTCTAATGAGTCATGGAGATCCTTAAACACATGGTCCTAAAACTTAAGGTCGACCGTGACTAACCCTACACTATGCCACGGTAGAGAAAGCTCTCAGTCTCAACACCTCACACTATGCTAGGTTGCCTTAGGCTCTAGGGATTCCAAGTGATAAAACCTATTCCCTAATGAAGATCTAACTTTTTGGTGCAGGCGAAAGACCCCTAATCATAATTATGCCCCAGATACTAAAGATTACTTCAACGCTTCACTCTGTTACTCATGCAATAAAGCCCACAGCGGAGTTCGTCTCTTACCACTTCACTCTATTGTGACCAAAGAGAGCTCTTGGAATGTGGAGGTAGAGTAAATCACACTTCAGGGGAAAGGAGACGCTCCGTTACCTCTCGACTCAACCTCTCAATCCTCTCCAATCTAGCATTGTCTAACCCTCATGGTGTGTCACTTATCCACAAGGATTACCAAGATGGATTCTCAATCCTAGTGTCACTCTAACGGAAAATCAATACAACAGGCATTCAAGATTGGAACTCAATTTAAAACATCAATTAAGTAAAGCATAATAAGAGGTTAAGGAGACAATATCATCTTAGGGATTTACAAGTCCAAGCACCCACTAAGGGTTTAGCTCTCCATGGAACAAAATACAATCAACAACGAAGTCAAAAGTAAAGAGATGGAATCCATGAATAAAACCCCTTATTATTCGTGTCGAAAGTCTTGTGGAGTAGCTTCGGCCTCTTCAAAGGTGCCCTCGTCAAGCCTAGGGTACACCTCACCGAATCGATGTTTATGAAAGCTCCCCCAATAAATATCTTTCGATGGAACGTGGAGCTAAAAGGCATAGACCTATTCCAAAAACCTTGCCAAAGCCTCTCAAAACCCTAGCCGCCGGCCTCTCTAAAGTTGGGGAAAAGATGGAAAAAAGATAGAAAAGTGGATCCCCAAATCGGTACAAGTGGTAGCTTTATAAAGGGATGGAATCAAGAATCCACATGGGCATGTGTAATTTCCACATGCCCGTGTAAATCTACAAGGAATCTGTTTTTGGCAGTTTGTGAATAGTAACTGAGACATTAAATTGCTACAGTGATTTGCTATATTATCTTCTACAGTACTCAACTAAAATACTCCCGAATCCACACTTTTCATCAAGGCAACAAAAACGTGCACACGGCTATACTGTAGATCATGTTGCATATTCGAGTAAAAGCACATTTGACAGGAATCTTGTTATCCTTCACAAGTCAGAACACATGAGTGTGACTACCATTGTGCCCCTCCAATTTACATATTCCATCAAGCATAATGGAGGTTGGCACACACTCATATGTCTTCGAGCACAAATTGCATCTTCTCGTGCGTCCACTTCAAGATTCCATCAACATAATTCATTAGCAATCTACTTTGGCTCTTTTCTTCTGTATTTAGCTCCATAACCCTATATGCGCAAAAGAACATAAAAACACATGTATTAGCTGATAAAACTAGATAAAAGTAATGCTCATCGTAAAAAAAACACTTGGTATTCTTAGTAGATAAGCACTTATCAGTGATTTTGATTCTTGAGTTTGTGGTCTTCCTTTTGTTCATATTGCTTATTTTTCTGTGTTGATTGCCTTTATGTTTGTATGCCGCTAGCCTTATACCAATAGCCGCGTGAGCATTGATTTTTCGTTGATATTTCTGATAAACGTCTAAAAGTACTCATTTTGCATGTATTTGTTTTGTATCATTCATTACATTTATTTGTTGAACCGATGCCCTTTTGGTCTAAATTGTGTTATTTTTGCATTTCAGGCCTAATAGAAGGCTGGGGAACTCCGATGACGTGATTGGCGATGAATTTGGTATCAAAATGGCATTTCCGGGCATAATTACTGTATAGTTACTGTAGCTCATCACGGGCTTCTCAGCAGAAAATTAGAAATCTCGAGGGATCTCCATACGGCAGGTATATTAACCTATTGACCTATTGACCTATTTACTTATAGGGACCTGAGGGTTTAAAAGGCTTTGAGAGCTTCCTTTCTGGGATCATCATTTTCTTTGGGCAAGAGACGGCTAGGGTTAGGGAAGCACTTCCACACCACCTTGAACACAAGCTTGAGGAGGGCAAAAAGGGAGAAAATTCAAGCATTTCTCAGTGGGGAAAGCAAGAATTAGGATGATCTACTTCTAGGGCTGCATTTCTTGGAGGTTGAAGACAACGGGAAGCCACCCCCTGCAAGTGGCGCCTTCGGAAGTTTTTCTCCGGGGATTCAAGCGTCATTCGGCCTTCACCATTTGAGTGACTGTTGCTCATGTTTATTTTAGTTGTTTGTATGGATTGTTTGGTTTCTTTGTTGAACATGAACAACTAAACCGCTAGGTCATCGGACGTAGGTGAACCTTGGCGGTGAACTTGTGATGTTTTGGTTTATTTGAGTAGTTTATGCATGTTTGGCTTGTTGTGATTCTTGTTTGGTATTTTTTATTGTTTTGGTACATTTGATTGAGTGATGTATCAATTTCTAGGTAGCATTTTGTAGCATGACCATTGCCTTAGTGCTAGACTTCACCAAACTAGGATGGGCTAATTGTATAAGTATGCCGTGACCATCGGGTATTTTTACCCCTCCATTTGTTGGGTTGAAAACTACTTGTGTTTTATCCTAACTTGTGAAAACCATCTTTCTCCTTGCAACCATGTGGGAAGTTGGGTGGAAGAAATTCTGTACTCAACACTTGCACTGGGTTAGGGGTCAATTGCCATGACCATCGGGTTGACCTAAGTTTTGGTTTTATCGGTTCAACTAGCCACGTGCTTAACTACAATTTCCTACTCACTTAAGTAACCTCCTTGGGGATCCTCATCCGTGACCGTTTTCTAGCCTTGAGCTTCTCTCGTGTTTTGATCGTATCATATTTCTTAAGATTTTCTCTTACTTTTCACTTTGCTTTCTTTTCTTCTTTTCTCTTGAATTGGAATCAGTGAGCTAAACAACATGTAAGAAGTGACTAAAGTAGCTCCTCAGGCCCCTTGGGAATACGACCCACTCGTGCGTGCATGAGTGGTTTATTACTTGACGACCCCATGCGCTTGTGGGTGCTCACACTCTGTGCAGATCAAGTTTTTGGTGCCGTTGCTGGGGATGTTTCACTGAGGAATATTTTGGAAAGCTTTAAACTTGTTGATTCATAGTTGTTAAACCTTTGTAAACAGTACATCTTTGTATTTCTTTCTTATCTTTTTACTTTAATCATGTGTATAACTAATAGCTATTTTAATACCCCCTACCTGCAGTATCCTTAGCCTCTCTACTCAGATGAACCAGTTCAGGGGGACAACATGGACTTCAATGATAATCAATGGAAGGAAAGCTTTTGTGAAGACTCACTTATGCAATTTGTTCAAAATCAAGGTACTCAATCGATCTTCAACAATTTTCTTGAATCAAAATGGCGAAAGTTGGCAGAAGACATTCTTTCATCCAGTGGTCAGTACCAGTATCTTCATAAAGAACTAGACCATAGACTGAATAGACCACCCGAGTTAACCTGTTTAAATGATGAGGAGGTTATTCAATCAACACTCAAAAGCATAGAAGAGGTGAACTACGCCAAGAGAGAAGATTTGAATACAATTGAGGCAGAACTTCAAATGAAAGGAATATAGCTTCAGCAGTGATGGTGACATAGAAGAAATGGGGGAGATTGAGGGACGCAATTTTAAAAACTAGGGAAGGGTAAAGTCATCAATTGAAGAACCCCAGAGCTAGAATTGAAACCTCTCCTTGAGCACTTAGAATATGTCTTCCTAGGGGAAGAATTGACACTCCCTGTTGTCATCGCTTCGGATTTAACAAGGGAACATAAGGACCAACTCTTGAGCATGCTAAGAAGGCACAAGAAGGCAATTGCTTGGAAGATTTCTGACATTAGAGGGATCAGCCCATCTTTTTGTACTCATAAAATACTTATGGAGGATAATCACAAACCCACAACAATTCCCCAACGAAGACTCAACCCCAACATGAAGGAGGTCGTGAAGAATGAAGTCATAAAGTTGCTTGATGTGGGCATTATCTACCCGATCTCTGATAGCGCTTGGGTGAGCCAAATGCAAGTGGTCCCAAAGAAGGAGGGGATGACGGTCATTACTAATGAAAAAAATGAGCTTATTCCCACAAGAACCGTCACAGGTTGGAGAGTCTGTATTGACTATAGGAAACTCAATGATGCTACGAGGAAAGATCATTTCCCTTTACTGTTCATTGACGAAATGCTTGACAGACTTGTGGGACACTCTTATTACTGTTTCTTAGATGGTTTTACGAGGTACTTTCAGATTCCTATAGCTTTAGAAGATCCAGAGAAGACTATTTTTACTTGCCCTTACGGGACATTTGCGTATCGCCGAATGCCCTTTGGGCTGTGTAATGCACCGGCTACATTCCAAAGATGCATGCTTGCAATCTTCGAGAATATGGTGGAAGACATTATGGAGGTGTTTATGGATGATTTCTCGGTCTTCGGGGATTCATTCGAGTTATGCCTTAAAAATCTTGAGCAAGTGTTAAAAAGATGTGAGGAGACTAATTTGGTTCTTAGCTAGGAGAAGTGCCACTTTATGGTCAAGGAGGGCATCATACTCGGTCATAAGATTTCAAGGAGAGGAATTGAAGTTGATAGAGCAAAAGTTTCCACCATTGAGAAACTACCTCTCCCGAGCTCAGTAAAGACAATCAGAAGCTTTTTGGGACATGCAGGGTTTTATAGAAGGTTCATCAAAGACTTTTCTGCAATTGCCCAACCATTGACAAAGCTCTTAGAAAAAGACGTTCATTTTGAGTTTAACGAATATTGCATGAAGGCCTTCCTTTGTTTGAAGAAGAAACATATTAAAGCACCAATAGTGGTTTCCCTCGATTGGAGTTTACCTTTTGAGGTGATGTGTGATGCAAGTGACTATGCAGTGGGTGCAATATTAGGGCAAAGATGGGATAAACTTTTCCATCCTCTCTATTATGAAAGTAAGACTTTGAATGATGCACAGGAGAACTACACTACCACGGAGAGAGAACTACTAGTGGTGGTCTTTGTTTTTGATAAATTTAGGTCATATTTGGTGCTATCCAAGGTAATTGTTTATACTGATCACTCTGCACTCAAATACCTTCTGAATAAGTCAGAGGCCAAACCTCGATTGATCTGTTGGGTCCTTCTACTACAAGAGTTCGATTTAGAGATAAGTGATAAAAAGGGGGCAGAAAATGTGGCTGTTGATCACTTATCACGCCTTGAAGGGCCTATTGATGAGGAGTTGAAGAGAGAAGGGATAATTGACACATTCCCTGTGGAACAACTATGTAGCATTCAAATAGTGACAGAGGGTGAGACTCCGTGGTTCACTGACATTGCCAATTATCTTGCAGCAAAGATCCCACCCAAGTGGCTTACTCATCAATAAAGAAAAAAATTCTTCAATGATTTGTAGCACTATATATGGGAAGACCCCAGACAAGGTCCCTTTGCGTATATCCCGCAAGTGCACAGGTTTGTCGAAGTAATAATCCCTAGTGAGCGGGGCCGAATCCACAGGGAGTAGGATGTAAAAACACTTAATTTGATTCTTAGCTATGTGAAAAATCAATGATAAGGAGTGTGATAATGATTCAATTCTCAACAATAAAAGCAATAAGAAAGAGAGCAAAAGTAAAGAAGGGGGTAAGGCAATCGATAAAGATGGGGTACCCGGATAATGCTCCACCTAGGATAATTGTTTCAAGTGCAAGAACCCTCTATTATGCTTCCTAATCAATGCAATGGTGAGTTGTGGAAATCCTTAATTACATAGTCCCAAATCTAAGGTCAACTATGCCTAACTCTATACATGTCCCGGAGGAGAAATCGAACAATCTCAACACCTCACACTCGCATATAGTTGCAATGAGCTCTAGGGATTCCAAGTGATAAATATCTTTCTTATAATAAACCTAACCCTTTGGTCCAGGTGGAAGGTCCCTAACCACAATTGAGCCCTAGATACTAAGATCACCTCAACGC
Organism: Dioscorea cayenensis subsp. rotundata; assembly: GCF_009730915.1. Taxonomy (NCBI): domain Eukaryota; kingdom Viridiplantae; phylum Streptophyta; class Magnoliopsida; order Dioscoreales; family Dioscoreaceae; genus Dioscorea; species Dioscorea cayenensis. The sequence continues at coordinate 15,070,961 of NC_052476.1, read as the reverse complement.
TTCACTCCGTTGCACGCGCAACTAAGCCCCAGCGGAAGTTCATCCCTTAGACCATTCACTCTATTATGGCAGCAAAGAACTCGAGGAACGGAGGTAGAATCTATCACGCCGGTGGGGAAAGGGGACACTCCTGTACATCTCGACTCACCCTCTCAACCCTCTCCAACCTAGCTTTGTCTAACGCTCGTGGTGTGTCACTCACTCAAAAGGGTACCGACAAGAACTCTCAACCCTAGTGTCACTCTAGGAAAAATGTTCATACAATCAAGAATTCAAGGTTGGAACTCACAATAAACATCAATTTATTGAAAGCATAATAAAGAGGTTCAAAGAAACAAATACATCCTAGGGTTTACAATACCCGAGTACCCACTAGGAGTTTAGCTCTCCATGGAGCTAAGTACAATCAAAGAAATAGAATGTAAAATCAATGAATCCATAAAGAAACCCCCTCGATGGTCGTGTCAATGGTCTTGTGGAGAGTCCTCTACTTGTCGCAAGGGATCCTTTGTCCGGCCTAGGATACACCTCGCCGGATCGGTGCCGATGAAAGCTCTCCCAATAACCTTCTTCCAAATGACACACGATGTTAGAGCCATAGAATCTCTCCAAAAACTTGGCCAATACCCCTCAAAACCCAAGCCAAAGCCCTCTCGCAAGTTGGGGAAAAGATGGAGAAAATAATACCAAAATCGGGGCTGAATCGGCTTTAAATAGGGCTCGAATCGGGCGACTCCACGGGCGTGGATGCTCCACGCGCCCGTGCGGAATTTCCACACGGGCGTGGATAATTTCCACACGCCTGTGTGGATTCTCTGTTTCTCTGGTTTCTCGATCGACTGTGAAGAGTGCTTCGCAACCCCTATTTGTTTAGAGTTTGCGCTGATCACATTGCCAGGAGATGTGTTTCGGTGAAGGAAGGAAATGATATTCTGCTACATTGTTACTCAGGCCCGACTAGGGGACATTACAGTGGAAGCAGAACGGCTAAGAAGGTTCTTGATGCAGGGTTTTACTGGCCCACAATTTTTCAAGATGCTAAAACGATGGTGCAGCATTGTGATAAGTTCCAAAGAGTCGGTAATATCTCAAAAAGAAATGAAATGCCACAATCGTGGAACCAGGCTTGTGAGATATTTGATGTTTGGGGGATAGATTTCATGGGACCATTTCCTTGTTCTCACGGTAACAAATTCATCCTTGTAGCAGTGGATTATGTCTGTAAATGGGTGGAGGCACAAGCATTTCCATCTTGCGATGCAAGGGTCGTGGTGAAATTCCTCAAGAAATTCTTCTCACTATTTGGCACTCCAAGCAATCATTAGTGACCGGGGCAATTACTTCTGCAACTCCCAGCTCAAGAAAATCTTGAAATGATATGGGGTATGACATAGAATCTCAACTGCATATCACCCCAAACAAATAGTCAAGTTGAGGTATCTGATAGGGAATTGAAGGGAAACTTGTAGAAAATGGTAAGTCATCACCGTAAGGACTGGGCAGATCAACTTGATGATGCACTCTGGGCGTATAGAATGGCATTTAAGACACCTATTGGATCAACTCCATATAGGTTGGTCTATGTGAAAGCTTGTCACTTGCCCATCGAATTAGAGCATAAGGCCAATTGGGCTATAAAGCAACTAAACTTTAACTCTCATATAATCGGCCACAAGCGAAAGTTCCAGTTAAATGAGTTGGATGAATGGCGAGCCATGGCATATGATAGCTCTGTGCATTATAAAGAAAAGACAAAGGAATACCACGACCGACACGTAAGACGAGCTAAGCAATTTCATGTCGGTGATCAAGTGCTTCTCTTCAATTCAAGACTGAGGCTTTTCCTGGGAAAATTGAAGTTGAGATGGTATGGGCCATATACAGTATTACAGGTATTTCCTCATGGCGTTGTGGAAATTTTTCACCTAACAAAAGGTGTGTTTAAAGTCAACGGCCATAGGTTGAAACATTATTTTCCAAGTGGCAACACAGCCCTAAAGGTTCTAGTTAACTTCCCTCGATTTGTTCCACCATGATTGTTTGAGGTAATGCACATCAAGCTAATGACGTTAAATAAGTGCTTCTTGGGAGGCAACCCAAGTTCATTTCATTTCTCGTATTCTTGTTCTCATTTGTGTTTTTGTGCTTAACTTGTACTCTTTGTGTGGATTGGTTGTAATTGCATTTTCATCATTTTTCTTAGTTCTTTAGCCTTTGTGTTTTCTTGTTTTGTCATGTTGTCTTTGAGTAATTCTTGTTTTTGATGCAAGCTTGATGATGTTTTGAGTGTTTTATTGATGTTTCTGGCTTTATTTTTCAAGGTTTTAATCATAAACGAAGTGTGCAATGTGTGGAGAATCAATGTGCGTCAGGAAAATCCCGAGGACCATCCTTGTGGCCACAAGGATGCCTCTCGGGACTCATCCAGTGAGTCTTGAGGACCATCCTTGCGGCCGCAAGGATGGTCGGCAAGACCACCCGAGTAGGGGTCTTTTTAGCGGCTTTTTGGGGTTTCACTATTTACTCATCTTCCCTACTCTTCTAACCTTTTCTTCCTCATTTCTCCACCGTTTTCCTTCATTTTTTTCTCTAGTTTGCTCTCCTCCTCCTCTTTTCCATTTTAGTGACAAAAATTTGGAGTTTGAGCAAGCTTTGGCCGGATCCAACCATTAAATTCACTCATCTTACTCTGGGGCAACGTTTTGTTCTCTCACTCAAAACGTTGAGCTCTTCTTGCTTTTGTGGGTGGAATTTCTTGGATTTTTGTTTTTGTGTGAATTCTCAGTGATGATAAAAGTGTTTTCCTTGATTTTTAAACTTTTTGGCTACTTTTACAAGTAAAGTTCTTGAAAAGTTTTTCCGAAATTACTGGAGCAGTGGGCATTTTCTTGACTTTCTTCATTCTTTTGGTGCTTACTTTGCTTGTAACCTAGTTGGATGATCTCCACTATGTTTGTGCAGGTTGCCCATCAAGAGATTTGTTTCCAAGAGAGCTAGGAGAGAACCTTCTCCTCCTGTGTAAGAACCAAGGTTTTCTGAAGAAGAACATAAAACACGTTATGCACTCCTATCACGCAAGGTGTTCGGCATGGTTAGAAATTTTGATTGAGAAGCTTTGAACACATGGGATTAGATGGCATGGTGTTGGAGCTCATTTCACATGATACTTTGGACAAATTATTTTCAATTGAAGAAGTCACATTCAAGGAACTTAGCTTGGAGGTCCTTACCTCCATCAAAATGGTCAAGGAATACCCATTCACTCACCAGTCTAACCACATCACTTTCCTAGCTTTTAGGAAGAAACGTCGTGTTTCTGAGGATGATATTGGTGTGCATTTGGGGTTATATACGGAAGCTTACCTAAGATCATTCGTGTTCAAGCAATCAGTTGATGAAGCTCCACAGTTGAAGGCGAATGCATCTTATTGGAGTTCCATCTCAGCTAACTCTCAAATATGAAAGGCCTCCCAACTCACCAATCCTGCTCACCGATATATTCATGCTCTTTTGACTAGGAGTATTGGGGGCAAAAATGACTCTACTGGGGTAGTGACGCGCCATGATCTGATTATGTTGTACAGCATCGTTGAGCTTCGGCCTATCCATATGGGACACTTCGTGGCAGAGACTCTGTCCCATCAAGGCAAGTTCGTTCGTTTGGGAGCTATTTTCGCAGGACATTACATTACTCGACTCATCCGCGGCATGGAATTGATTAAGCACACTAGAGGCATGACTGTGGTGGGATCTATTGCCTCCTTAGGGATTCTGACCCTTTTCTCCATCAGGATTGTTGAAAAGCGGGGAAGTATTTATCGCCCTGCCCAGCAGCAAGGATCATGCTCACAGGACCCCGGCACTTCACGTGACACTGAGACTGAGTCAGAGTCTGACCGGGATGATAGAGAGGGTTCACCATCTTTGGCAGCTAGGTTTGAGTTATTTTGCATTGAGGTCCAACAGCGGTTCTAGTGCCTTAAGAGTGGACAAAGGGAGATCATCACGGCACAACAACGGATTGAGCACAACTTAGCTGAACTCCTGACCATTGCTCGCAGCTCATCTTCATCGACCTCTGTTGCCACTACTTGTCCTGCATCCTCATTTCCTCCATCCTCTTAGACCCGTGACATACCTTTGTTTATTTTGTATCTGTTTTTCTTTCATGTTTTGTTTGTTGTGTGTTATTCAGACTTGTACTTTTGAGTTAGTTAGGGTCTTTCCCATACTATGGTCCTCTTTTATTTATGTTGGTGCTCTCCTCCCCGTATTTTATTTCCATTTCCTCTTTATAAATTGTGAATAATGATAGGCTCCTTGTGCTTTGTAGGGTTATTGATTTTGAGGAGCTTGCACTTATCGTCCTCATTGTGTGGTATGCCCCTGAACCATGTGTAGCAACTAGGAATCACACCATGGAATCAGGGACGTTTCTTTACTCTAATTCTGTGTTTATTATTTTTTTTTCATTCCCCACTTTTCTGCGCTGACTTAGGTACATTGAGGGCAATGTACGACTTTAGGTGGGGATGGTTTTCTTACTTGGAGTATTTTATTCTTATGCATGGTTACTACCTATGATGGCTATGATTGTCTAGTTAAGAACTTCCTGGCTTGGTAGAATGATAGTTGTGAGCCGTACATCGCATGTGCTTGAATGTAGCTCTGTTTCATCTTTAGTACACCTGCATACATGTTCACGATCACTCTCACCTTTTACGCTCTAGCCAACCCATCATGATGACTTTGGCATTAATTTGTTAAATTCTATATTCAATGCACTTTTAAAAGCTTTTGAGTTCGTCAACTGTTTTCTCTAACCTTAAGTGAAGTTTGTAGCAGGTAGTCTATCAGGGATCATGAGATATTAAAAAAAAAGGGGGTCTATGTCAGTATTCCTCTGCATTGTAGGCATGAATGCATCTATGTAGACTGTAATCGAGTAAGAGGGTGACTTTTGTGCCCTGCCAGCATGTGCATCCATATGAAAGATTCTTTTTTGTGCAGACTATGTTAGGCCGACCCAAAAAAACGAGAAATTGTGTACATATGTGTGGGAAGGAAATAACGTATCTCTTGTCATCTCTTGGAACCTGTTTCATAATCACTCAAGATTTAGAATTGTGTTGAGGAACCAAAAGACTTTTAACTGAGTATTGAAGAGCTCTTTAGCACTTTAATGCCATCTTAATTATGTGTGAGGTGAAAGGGCATCCTCGGGTGATCCAGGGTGTAGAGGTCAAGATGAGAGTTTGCACACAATCACAGGGGCATTTTAGATGAGGCAGAGCTAATATCACTTCACTATTCATTAACCAGCGCACTCCTTGATTTCTGTCCATTTGTGCTTGTGAGGTCCTTTACTTTTTAGCTTGAGGTTGCACTTTTAGCCATTTATCTTCTTTCTCTTAGTTCTTCATGTTTGTTTGCTTGGGGACAAGCAAACGCTAAGGTGTGGGGATGGGGGGGCAGGATTACTGTAGCATAGTACTCTAGCAGTGTTACTGCAGTAGTTTCACTGTAGCAATTACTGTAGCTCATCATGGGCTTCTCGCCAGAAAACTGGAAATCCTGAGGGGTCGGGATATGCCCGGTATATTGACACGTTTACCTATGAGGACCTGAGGGTTCAAAAGGCTTTGAGAGCTTCCTTTTGGGGATCATCATCTTCTTTGGGCAAGAGACAGCTAGTGTTAGGGACGCACTTCCACACCACCTTGAACCCGAGCTTGAGGAGGGAAAAAAGGGTGGAATTTCGAGTATTTCTTGGCGGGGAGAGCAAGAATTAGGAGGATCTACTTCTAGGGCTACATTTCTTGGAGGTTGAAGACAACGGGAAGCCACCACCTGCAAGTGGCGCCTTCGGAAGGTTTTCTCCGGGGATTCAAGCGTCATTCGGCCTTCACCATTTGAGGGAGTGTTCCTCATGTTTATTTTAGTTGTTTGTATGGATTGTTTGGTTTCTTTGTTGAACATGAACAACTAAACCCCTAGGTCACCGAATGTAGGTGAACCTTGGGGGTGAACTTGTGATGTTTTGGTTTATTTGAGTAGTTAATGCATGTTTGGCTTGTTGTGATTCCTGTTTGGTGTTCTTGATTGTTTTGGTACATTTGATTGAGTGATGTATCAATTTCTTGGTAGCATTTTGTAGCATGACCATTGCCTTAGTGCTAGACTTCACTAAACTAGGAAGGGATTATTGTATAAGTACGCCGTGACCATCGGGTATTTGTACCCCTCCATTCCTAGGGTTGAAAACTACTTGTGTTTCTACCCTAACTTGTGAAAACCATCTTTCTCCTTGCAACCGTGTGGGAAGTTGGGCGGAAGAAATTCTGTACTCAACACTTACACCGGGTTAAGGGTCAATTGCCGTGACCATCGGGTTGACCTAAGTTTTGGTTTTCTCGGTCCAACTAGCCACATGCTTAACTACTCAATTTTCTACTCACTTAAGTAACCTCCTTGGGGATCCACATCCGTGACCATTTTCCAACCTTGATCTTCTCCTGTGTTTTGATTGTATCATATTTCTTAATAATTTCTCTTAATTTTCACTTTGCTTTCTTTTCTTCTTTTCTCTTGAATTGGAATCGATGAGCTAAACAAACAGGTAAGAAGTGAGTAAAGTAGCTCCTCAGGCCCCTTGGGAATATGACCCACTCGTGCGTGCGTGAGTGGTTTATTACTTGATGACCCCGTGCGCTTGCGGGTGCTCACACTCTGTGTCAATCAATTTCCCTGATTGGTTTCCATTGCATTTTAAGTTGCTATTTAACCTTAGATTGATTCACTGTCTAGAGGGTAATCTCTGCTTGTATAGCTAGGGCACTCATCAAGAAAGGGGTTCAGTCCATTCTGAGCCTTGGGCAAGGAAGTACGTTATCAAAGCCTCCATAGCTATTTACCATGCTCCAAGAAGAAACTCTTGAATCATTGCCTAGTCATTGCATTTGTCAATGGAATTAGTTTGGGGAACTTTTCTATCTATATCATCCTGATAAAGACTAAATTTTGTGTATTTTATATGTATTCTTGTTGTATTACTTATGTATAGATCAATGATTTGTTGTCGTTTGTATGGTTTAATTGGTCTTTGACACACCCCTTCCGTGTGACCCCCAAGTGCACAGGTTTATCGAAGTAATAATACCCCGGTGAGTGGGTAGTCGAATCCACATGGAATATTGAACAAAAACACAAAGATTGCTATTTAACTAAAGTGAAGATGAATCAATAGTGGTCTAAACAAAATCAATATGAAAAGAACTAAACCAAATAAGAAAGAGAGGCACAATAAAATGAGAGAGAAGGCAATCGATAGAAAGTGGGGCACTCAGACATTGCTCCCCATAGGACTATTGTTCCAAGTGTAATACCAATCATTATACCTCCTAACTGATGTCTAATGAGTCATGGAGTTACTTAAACACACGGTCTCAAAAGTTAAGGTAAACCGTGACTAACCCTACACTATGCTCCAGTGGAGAAATTTCTCAGTCTCGACATCTCATACTATGCTAGGTTGCTTTAGGCTCTTGGGATTCCAACTAATAAACCCTATTCCCTAATAGAGATCTAACCTTTTGGTCCATGTGAAAGACCTCTAATCACAGTTAAGCCCCAAATACTAAGGATTACTTCAATGTTTCGCTCTATTGCTCGTGCACCTAAGCCCTAGCGGAGTTTATCTCTTAGCACTTCACTCCATTGTGACCGCAAAGAGCTCTTGTAACGTGGAGGTAGAGTAAATCACACTGGAAGAAAAAAGGGATGCTCCGCTATCTCTCGACTCACCCTCTCAACCCTTTCCAACCTAGTATTATCTAACCCTCATGGTGTGTCACTTATACACAAGGATTACCAAGATGGATTATCAACCCTATTGTCACTCTAATGGAAAATCAACACAACAAGTATTCAAGATTGGAACCCAATTAAAAACATCAATTAAGGAAAGCATAATAAGAGGTTCAATAAACAATATCATCCTAGGGTTTACAAGTCCAAGCACCCACTAAGGGTTTAGCTCTCCGTGGAGCAAAATACAATAAACAATGAAGTCAACAGTAAAGAGATGCAATCCATGAATAAAACCCCCATGGTATTCATGTCGATGGTTTTATGGAGTAGGCTCGGCCTCTTCAAAGGTTCTCTCTTCAAGCCTAGGGCACACCTCGCCAAATCGATGTTGACAAAAGCTCCCCTAATAATTATCTTCCGACAGAACACGGTGTCAAAAGGTATAGAACCACTCTAAAAACCTTGCCAAAGCCTCTCTAAACCCTATCCACCAGCCTCTCCAAAGTTGGGGAAAAGATGGAAAAAAGGATCCCCAAATCGGTATAAGTGGCGGCTTTATAAAGGGCTGGAATCGAGAATCCACATGGGAGTGTGGAATTTACACACACTGTGTAAATCTACAGGAAATCTATTTTCGGCTCTCCACGAACAGTAACTGCAACATTAAATTGTTGCAATGATTTGCTACAGTGCTCCACGAAAATATTACTGAATCCACACTTTTTATCAAGGCAACAAAAATGGGCACACGTCTATGCTGTAGATCGCGTTGCATCTTTGAGTAAAAGCAAATTTGAAGGGAATTTTGCTAGCCTTGTACAAGTTGGAATACATGAGTGTGACTGCCTTTGTGCCCCTCTAATTTACATATTCTTTCAAGCTTAATGGAGATTGGCACACACTCATATGTCTTCAAGCACAACTTGTGTCTTCTCGTGTGTCCACTTCAAGATTCCATTAGCATAATGCATTCGCAATCTAATTTGGCTCCTTTCTTCCCTATTTAGCTCCACAAAACTATATGCGCAAAAGAACACAAAAACACATGTATTAGTGATAAAACCTGATAAAAGTAATACTCATCATAACAAAAGAATACTTCGTATTCTTAGTTGACATGTTCCCCTTGCTTATATCTCGCAAGTGCACGGGCTTGTCGAAGTAATAATCCCGGGTGACCGGGGTCGAATCCACAGGGAGTAGGGAGTGAAAATACTTAATTTGATTCTTAGCTATGTGGAAGATCAATTGTGATAGGTGTGAAATTGATTCAATTCTCAACAATAAAATCAACAAGTGAAAGAGCAAAAGTAAGAAGAGGGTAAGGCAATCGATAAAGATGGGGTACTCGGATAATGCTTCACCTAGGATAATCGCTTCAAGTGCAAGAACTCTCTATTATGCTTCCTAATCAATGCAATGGTGAGTCATGGAAATCCTTACATACATAGTCCCAAATCTAAGGTCAACTATGCCTAACTCTATACATGTCCCGGAGGAGAAATCGAACAATCTCAACACCTCGCACTAACATAGAGTTGCAATGAACTCTAGGGATTCCAAGTGTTAAATCTCTTCCTAAATATAGACCTAACCCTTTTGTCCAGGCGTAAGGTCCCTAGCCATAATTAAGCCCTAGATACTAAGATCCTCTCAACGCTTCACTCCATTGCACGCGCAACTAGGCCCCAGCGGAGGTTCATCCCTTAGACCACTCACTCTATTATGGCCGCAAAGAACTCAAGGAACGGAGGTAGAATCTATCACACCGGAGGGAAAGGGGACGCTCCTGTACCTCTCTACTCACCCTCTCCAACCTAGCTTTGTCTAACGCTCGTGGTGTGTCACTCACTCACAAGGTTAGCAACAAGAACTCTCAACCCTAGTGTCACTCTAGGGGAAATGTTCATACAATCAAGCATTCAAGGTTGGAACTCACAATAAACATCAATTTATTGAAAGCATAATAAAGAAGTTCAATGAAAACGAATACATCCTAGGGTTCACAATCATCCAAGTACCCACTAGGGGTTTAGCTCTCCATGGAGCTTAATACAATCAACGAAATCGAATGTAAAAGCAATGAATCCATAAAGAAACCCCCTCGATGGTCGTGTCGATGGTCTTGTGGGGAGTCCTCTACTCGTCGTCCAAAGATTCCTTCGTCCGGTATAGGATACACCTCGATCGAAGCTCCCCAACCAACCTTCTTCCTAATGGAATCACGATGTCAGAGCCATAGAACTTCTCCAAAATCTTGGCCAATACCCCTCGAAACCCTAGCCGAAGTCCTCTCATAAGTTGGGGAAAAGATGGAGAAATGAATACAAAAATCGGGGCTGAAATCGGCTTTAAATAGGGCTGGAATCGGGCGACTGCACGGGCGTGTATGATGTCACATGCCCCTGTGTAATTTCCACACGGGCGTGGATAATTTCCACAATCTCATGTGGATTCTCTGTTTCTCTGATTTGTCGGCCGGGCTGCTACAATACTTGCTACAGTTTTTATTGCAGTAACCTGCTGCAGTACTATGCCGAAAATACTCCCGAATTCCATGCTTTCATTAGGGTAACGCAAACGGGCACACGTTTACATCGTGAATCACTTGCCTCTTCAATGATGTGCACGTTGGTGGATCTCTTGTTCTTATATGCATAAATCAGAATGTTCGAGTGTGACTGCCTTTGTGCCCCTCCAAATGAATGTGCTCACTCGAATACGAGGAGGTTGGCACACACTCTAGCATCTCACACCTGACCTATGTCTTCGCGTTTGAACCTTAGCAAGATCTCCTCCAAAATAGGTGCATTATGATCCACATTGGCCTATTTCCTTCGTACTCGGGCTCACAACCCTACCTGCATAAAAGTAACATAAAAAACACACATATTAATGTAAAAACCTGAGAAAAGTAATGCTTAACATAAGGAATGAACGCTTCGCATTCATATCGCACAAGCACTTACCATTAGTATACAAGCATTTATCAGTCTTATTCATGTTATAGGTCATGAGAATACCCAGGTGAGCTCGACAATGCAAAAGAGAAGAAAAATGACACCATAAATGGCATTTTAGAGCCATGGTACTGTAGCAACATTGCAGCAGCTACTGTGGCATGAAGAACTTGAGAAACGGGAAGGTCTCAGGTTTCGTTGATGGATTTTGATGACCGTGAACCGAATGAAGAATGTATAGTTTTACTATAGCAATTTTACTATTGTTGTTACTGTAGCACTTCACGGATTTTCAGCATATTCCCAAGACTCTAACGACCTCCTTCACACCCGTGAAAAAGGCCGTGAAGCCAATCCGAGAACACTTTAAAAATGGGGTTAGAGACCTCTTTGAGAGGTTCTTTGGCCACCCTTTCTCCACCATCATCTTCTAATGCTTCAAGGGACTGGCGAAGGCAGATCTAAGAAGCAAGATCAAGGGTGAGAAGAAGGTTGCTATTAAGGAGATCATCAAGGAGCTTGTCAGTGTGGTTCAACAAGTTCTCATCACCATCTTCTAGTCGATGAATCTAAGGGAGTTTGTCTATGATTCTGCTCATACTTGCTTTGTATCTTAAGATCTCACTTTTATTCATGTTGAACTAGACTCCCATGGTCACCCTGCATCTGGTGAATGTTGGGATGAACTCGTTTGTATGGATGTTGTGATTTATATTTACAACATTTGGTTTAGTTTGTGGTTTAAGCTTTGTGTTCATTGATGTGTTGTATTGTATGAGAACTTTGTGATCCATGATAAGTGTCTAAATGTACATTTTTTGGTACATGTATTTTATTCACACTTACCATGTATTTTTGTAAGAATGGATGTCCATTTTGTGCTTAATCGTGTATTATTTGCATTGCAGTACACTAAGGAGCAATGGAGAACATGAGGATATGATTTCAGTGAAAAAAGAGAAGAAAACCAGGTCTCACAGTATATTGGCGTATTTTACTGTAGTAGATTACTGTAGATGAAGTACTGTAGAAGATGTACTGTTGCTGAATCTCTGTAGTAGTCACTATAGCACCTAGATTATTTTCGGGACAAAAAAGTGTTTAGGGTTTAGGGTTTAGTAGATTACTATTGATAAAGTACTGTAGAAGATGTACTGTAGCTGGATTATTGTAGTAGTCACTATAGCACCTAGAAAATTTTCAGGTCAGAAAGTGTTCTAGTTCATACGGCCTCAATACAGCCCTGGATTGACCCCTGGATTAACATTGTAGTGCCTTGAGGCAAAAGATTTGGCCGAAGCTATACGGCCTTAATGACCTTGGGATTGACCCTTTTATGCCTCAGGTTTTGATGATCTTATGCCCGGTTTGACATTTATACAGCCCCCATACGGACTGCATACTTTGGGGGTAAAAAAAGACACTTCTAGGGCAAAGCAAGGTTACTTCTTCTTGGCTTTTTGGGCCGCCGCCACCACACTTCCTTGAGGTATTCCGGCCATCTTCCAGTGATGATCCTTGTGGTAAATAAGCACACATTATCTTCAAGAGGGAGATGAGCAAAGGAGAAGGAGTTGGAGTGAAGTTCTAAGCCACCATTGCATCACCATTCGAAGCTTCATCGATTCAACGAGATCATGACCTAGAGGGGGTTTTCTCATTACCTCTTTTATGTTTTTATCTTCCTTGTATGTTTTATAAGTTTCCCTTATCATGAAGGATTAACTTATTGTTGTGTTTGGATTTGGATGAATCCTAGGGTTCATCTTGGCTAAGAACTTGGGATGTTGTTCTTCATTTAATTTGATGGTTGTTTGAGATTCAATCTTTCATGCTTTGATGCTTAGAATTACATTTATGGAGAAATCCGTAATTCAATATTGAGTTGTGTATGTAGATGTGACCTACTCATGTGCACTAGATCTAGGAGAGATTGAAAGGGGATGCTTGTGCCGACACGTCGAGAGAACGGGTGTTGGTAGCCATCCATTGCTAGGTTTAAGCCGAAGAAGTATAGGTTTACTCCTATTTAGAGAACTCCTATAACTTAATGCGATCATAGGTGTGTTTATCCGGAAGAGATTTGGATTGACACTCATATGGGATAAGGGGTTAGTCACCGAGAGATTAGGGCTAATCTACTCACGAGGTCTCTAGATCTCAACTATCATCAATGCATCCTTAAACCATCCTAGTTTGGCCCTTAATGACAATCCTAGGTGGATTCTTATCCAAACACTCTCTTCTCATTCTTGATACTCCCTTGTTTGTTTACATCAGTGTGTTAGTTACCCAGCCATAGGATTAGCTTAGGTTAGTGTATTTGTTTTAATTCTTCTTCACTTATATTAATTTCTAGGCTAGAAAATAGATGAAAGTGAGTAATAATACTTCCTTAGCCAATGGAATACGACCCCTGTGTCACTCACAGGTTATTACTTGGTGATCTCGTACACTTGTTGGGAAGCAATCAATCCAACTTCTAGATTGTACTCAGTTACGTGACTATCACCCTTATTGATAAGTGATTATGTGTTAAGAATGAGAAGTGTTCTTTCCTTATGATGAGCATTACTATTATCAGGTTTAAGTGCTAATACATGTGTATTTGTGTTCTTTTGCGGATGTAGGGTTGTGAAGCTAAGTATTAAGAAAAGAAGCCAAAAGTTGATTGTCAATGCACTATTTGATGGAATCTTGGAAGGAACAAAAGCAAAGACACAAGTGGGGCTCTAAGATATTTGAATATGTGCCAACCTCCATGTATTCAAGCCATTATAATGAGTTGGAGGGGCACGAAGGCAGTCACATTTGCGTATCCCGACTTGTGCATTGATAGCAAGATCTTCATCAACGAGGCTTTTGACTGAAGAAGAGTCGCGATCTACAGTATAAATGTGTGCCCATTTATGTTGCCTAGATGAAAAATGTGGAATTGGTAGTGTTTCATCGGAGTATTGTGGCAGGTTACCCTAGTAAATCACTATAGCAAGACACTGTAGTAGTTATTATTCACAGCCTGCCAAAAATCAGATTTCCATAGAATCCACACGGGCGTGTGGAAATTATCCATGCCCATATGGAAATTCCACAGGCCCATGTTGAAAATCCATAGGGGCGTGTGGATGCCCAATTCTAGCCCTATTTAAGCCGCGATTCAACCCTATTTTAGGGATCTTCTTTCCCCCTTCTCTCCAACTTTTCTCCATCTATTGAGAGGCCATCTTTTGGCACATCTTTAGAGTGGTTCTCCAGATTTGACACTGTATTTCTCTTGGAATAAGGTTTTTGGGGGAGCTTTCACCGGCACCGATCCGACGATGTGTGCCCTAGGCCGGACAAGGGGACCTTCGGAGAAGACAAGGCTACTCCACAAGATAATGAACATGAATACAGAGAGAGTTTTCCTATGGATTGCTTATCTTTACTTTTGATTTCATTTTTGATTGTATTGTATTCCATAGAGAGATAAACCCCCTAGTGGGTACTTGGATTTTGTAAACCCTAGGATATTATTGTTAATTTAACTTTCCATTGTGCTTTCCTTAATTGATGATTTTGTTTGTGTTCCAATCTTGAATGCTTGTGGAATGATTTCTCCCTTAGAGTGATACTAGGGATGAGAGTCAATATTGGTAATCTTTGTGGATGGATGACACGCCATGTGGGTTAGACAAAGCTAGATTGGAGAGGGTTGAGAAGGTGAGTCAAGAGGTAGCGGAGCGTCCCCTTTCTCCTTTGGTGTGATTTATCCTACCTCCATTTCCTAGAGTTCTTTGCGGTTACAATAGAGTGAAGTGCTAATGGGATGAACTTCGCTAGAGTTTAGTTGCGTGAGCAATAGAATAAAGCGTTAAAGTGACCTTAGTATCTGGGTTTTAATTGTAATTAGGAGTCTTTCGCCTGGATCAAAGGGTTAGATCTACACATAGGAATACGATATATCACTTGGAATCCTTAGAACTCCATGCAACTTTGTGCAGTGTGAGGTGTTGAAACTGAGCTATTTCTCCCCCGGGACACAGTTTAGGGTTAGTCACGGTTGACCTTAGGTTTGGGACCATGTGTTTTAGGATTTCCACGACTCATTGAGTATTAATTAGGAAGTATAATGGTAGTTCTTGCATTTGAAACATAAGTCTTAGGGGAAGCATTGTCTGAGTACCCCATTTCTATCGATTTCCTTACATCTCACTTACTTGTGCCTCTCATTCCTGTTCCTTTTATTTCTGTTTACATCACATCTTATCAGCACAATCATTATTCATCTTCACTTGGTTAAGTAGAAATTTAGGTATTTTTATTCTCTACTCTATGTGGATACGATACCCACTCACTTGGGATTTATTACTTTGACAAAAACATGCACTTGCGGGTCACACGCAAGGGCCATTGTCACTTATACAAGACTCACTTAGCTTAATGGGGATTCATGTATGAATAAGCCTTGACCAGTTGGTATTTAATTACACTTCAACCATTGGGCCTGGATCTAGGAATTAACTGTTGGCCCTAATTAGAGATTTCCCTAAGCGTAATACAATCATAGGAGGATTTGAGCAGAAGTAATTCCGATCCAATACTTGTACGGGATTAGAGGTTACCACCATGACCATTGGGGTAACCTACTTTAGGATGTCTCTTGGCCCAAAAGAACCATTGCCTATGTAATTCTAGCATCCCTCTAGCCTTAGTAGTCCCGAGGGGATCCTCGCCTGGGGACCTCGCTCTTTCTTTATTAATTACATCCTTAATGAGTTTATGTGGTGTGCCTTAGTCCAATTGTTTATAGTTGTGCCTTTTTGATAGTTGTCTTAGTTCTTTTAAACTTATATTGGGTAGATTAGACAGTGTATGCCATTATGAGCAGGTTGGTGAACAGCCATAGTGACAGTACCGGCGTCCTTAGCTAGCAGGAGCTTTTATACCTCTATTTGATGATTCAGAGCACACTGATTCATCTGGTACACATTGTAGCCGAGTACCTGAGGCATCAGGCATAGAACACCAGGGCAGGAGCGCTTTTCTCAGGCCCATACATCATGAGACTTATCTTGGGGATGGGTGTACTAGACACGATTCGAGGTGTTGAGAAGGCGAGCGTACCTGCCCCCTAAGTATATAGACACTAAGATTGATGGGATTGGTGCGTAGGTACAGAAATGGGGTGTATATATTGGCTACGGCTACTCCAGAGGTAGTAAAGGAAGTAGATGATGATATAAAGGGTTCTCCACCTATCCCTGAGCCTCAGTCCGCTCCGATGGAGGCTAAGGCATCTCCTGCCGCACAGGAGCCGCCCTAAGTATGTATGTTCTCTCCTTCTCAAGCTCACGATCATTTTGAGAGGCTGGAGAGTGTGGTAGGGGTGCTAAGGACTGAGATTGGTGAGGTTCGCATGACGCAGGCTGCGTGACACGCAGAGGTGATGGCGCGTTTCGACATCTTACAGCAGTTACTCGAGCGCGACACTCCCTCACCTTTCATTATGAGATCGAGGACCCCTGTAGGTCCTCCAGCATCACCATCACCAGATTTACTAAAACCAACACCAGCAGCAGAAGAGCCGACACCAGATGACACCAACTCTTGAAGCGTCTTTTTGTTTTTTTCTCTTACGTATTTTATATTTTGCACTATCTTTTGGACTTGTACACTCAGAAAGGATTCTGCTTCAGAGTTTATCTTTATTTTTTCTAGAGTTTATTTGGTTTCTGTTTATTGAGCTTCACTGAATCCCTTTGTGTTTGGTTCCAGATGGTCTTGTCAGTATCGGAATTGAGAACTAGTCATAGACAAGGGCCAAGGTGTTATACACTTGGCCGTGTGTGCATTACAACCCATTGGAACATCACTTCCACAATTTAGCTCCATCAAATGCAATAGTAGGTGTCAGGGGAGTACTATTTCAATTGCTACTACCACGTATTTGCTTGATTGCTATATTTTCTATTGTGCTTGCATGTGTACATTGAGGACAATATACATCTTAAGTGTTGGGGGAGTTCACTTTGCACATTCCTTTACATAAGTTTTGATTGACATACATGCTCGTGTAGCCAATAATGGTTCACCTTAGTTGCAATGATTGTATTCTTGAGTTTAGGAGAATTTTTAACGTTGAATATTCTCATGCTCTAGTTTTTTCTTGAACTTCTAGGAATTTTTGCCTGACTGACACTTGTTGTACGATTCGCTCATGAAACTCGTTTGGAAACTCAAGTTTGGTGTTTAAGAGACTAAGTAGTTTTATTTCTGGTGTTTTTCTTGTTAAAAAAACTGATATATCATTTAGTTGTGCATTTTGGGTGGAAAGAGCTACCACATATGAAGTATGAAGCTACTCTCATAAATTGGATACAAGTTATGCCCTAACGAGAGAAAGAGCTACCTCATGGGATGAGTGAAAGCTACCACCCTGGTAGAAAGAGCGACCACCTTGAAAGTGTGAAAGACACCTTAGCGGCCGCTTCGGAAAGGGCTATCTTAGAGGACGTGTGAAGCTACTACCATCTCTTTGTTTGTTATGTATTGTAGATAAATAAGTCCCTTATACTTAGAACTTTGAGGAGTATACTTTGGGTTGAATTGAGTGAGTTTACACAAACTTACACGATTATATGTTTGTTGTCCTTTTTTATTTAAGTTTTTAGGTAGAGCATTGATTTTTTGTATTTAGCGTTGAAATTTCCCTTACTTGTAGAATGTTCTCCTTGCATATTTTGGTGAACCTAAGGCCAAGCACTTTCAGTGTTTCCTTCTTCTATACTTCAATGTTTTATTTTTGCTTGAGGATAAGCAAAAGCTAAAGTGTTGGGGAGTTTGAAAAGTGCTTGTGTATTAGTAATACAAAATATTCTTTTCTTACTATGAGCATGACTTTTATCAGGTTTTAGCGCTAATACATGTGTATTTGTGATACTTTCGTGGATATAGGTTAGTAAAGCTAAGTATTAAGAAAAAAAGCCCAAGTAGATAGTGAATGCGATATTTGGTGGAAACGTGGAAGGAACAAACACGAAGACACAAGTTAGGTTCAAAGATACGTGAATGTATGCCAACCTCCATGTATTCAAGCAATTATAATGAGTTGGAGGGGCACGAAAGATGTCGTATTTGCATATCCCGACTTGTGTATTGATAGAAAGATCATCACCAGTGGGGCTTTTTATTAAAAAGGCATCGTGATATACGGCATAGACGTGTGCCTGCTGATAAGTACCTGTGTGATAATAATAAGAAGTGTTCTTTTCTTATGATGAGCATTACTTTTATCGGATTTTAACGTTAATATGTGTGTATTTATGTTACTTTTATGCATATAGGGTTGTGAAGCTGAATCTTATAGAAAGAAAACAATGTAGATCGTGAGTGCACCATTTGGAGGAAATCTTGAGAAGGTTCAAACGCGAAGACATAGGTCGGGTTCAAGATGCTAGAATGTGTGCCAACCTCCTTGTATTTGAGCTAGCACAATGATTTGAAGGGGCACAGAGGTCGTGTGAAATATTCCACACGCCCGTGCATTAATTCCACACGCCTGTTCGTTAATTCCACACGCCCGGGGGTTAATTCTACACGGGCCGTGTGAAATATTCACATGGGCGTATGGATTCCTGATTCGAGCCCTATTTAAGGCCGATTTCAGCCGCGATTTCAGGATTCTTTTCTCAATCTTTTCCCCAACTTGAGAGTGGGTTGCGACTAGGGTTTTGAGAGGTATTGGCTATGGATTAGGAGAGGTTCTACGGCTCTGACATCGTGCTCCGCTTGGAAGAAGGTTAGTGGGAGAGCTTTCATCGGCACCGATCCGGTGAGGTGTATCATAGGAAGGACAAATGGACTCTTGGACGAGTAGAGGACTCTCCACAAGAACATCATCACGACCAATGAGGGGTTTTCTATGGATTTTTTGGTTTTACATTCGATTTCATTGATTGTAATTGGCTCCATGGAGAGCTAAACCCCCTAGTGGGTACTTGGATTGTGAACCCTAGGAAGTAATTCTTTCTTTGAACCTTTTTATTATACTTCCATTAATTGATGTTTTTATTGAGTTCCAATCTTGAATGCATTGATTATATGAATACTCCCTTATAGTGACACTAGGGTTGATAGTTTTTGTTGGTAACTCTTGTGAGTGAGTGACACATCACGAAAGTTATACAAAGCTATATTGGAGAACGTTGAGACGGTGAGTCGAGAGATAGCGGAGCGTCCCCTCTCCCCTCCGGTGTGATTTATTTTACCTCCAATTTCTTGACTTCTTTATGGTCATAGTAGAGTAAATGGGCTAAGGGATGACCTTCCGCTGGGGCTTAGTTGCGAGTGTAATGGAGTGAAGCGTTGAAGTGATTTTAGCATCTAGGTCTTAATTGGGACAAGGGACTTTCCGCCTAGACCAAAGGGTTAAGTCTAAATATAGGAAGATGATTTATCACTTAGAATCCCTAGAACTCCTTGCAATTCTATACGAGTGCGAGGTTAAGAGATTGTTCAATTTCTCCTCCGGGACATGTATAGGGTTAGGCATGGTTGACATTAGATTTGGGACCATGTATTAAAGGATCTCCACGACACATTAATACATTAGTTAGGAAGTATATTAGAGGGTTTTTGCACTTGAAATAATTGTCCTAGGCGGATCAATATCCGAGTACCCCATTTATATCAATTGCCTTATCTCTCCTTTACTTGCTCTCTCTCTCTCTCTCTCTCTCTCTCTCTCTCTTGTCTCTCTTACTTTTGTTTGCATTACATCTTGTCAGACAAATCACTATTTCATACTTCACTAGTTAAGAAACAATTTAAGTATTTTTTACTCCATACTCCCTGAGGATACGATACCCACTCACTAGGGATTTTATTACTTCGACAAAGCCATGCACTTGCATGACATACGCAAGGGGCATTGTCACCCGTTTATGTTACCTCGATGAAAAGTGTTGAATCAAGAGACCCTGATCTCAAACATACACTTAGAAGAAAAGGGAAAGAACCTGTATAAAAACAGTCTAATCTAGCTGATTTGGAAGTTGAAGGGTCAAACAATATGGCGGAACAAAATGAGCAACAGAGGACATTATCCGATTATGCCAGACCTTCAGTATTGGGGACAAAATCGAGTATTGTGCGTCCTCCAATTATAGCTCAGAACATCAAGCTGAAGCTGGCATTCATCCACTTGTTGCAGAAATCCACACAGTTCAATGGTTTAGCCGATGAGGATCCAAATAGTCATATAGAGAACTTTCCCGAGGTGTGTGATATGCTCAAGATAAACGGGGTGACGGATGATGGCATCAAGTTGAGAGCCTTCCCATTTTCCTTAAAGGGGAGAGCGAAGCAATGGCTACACTCATTACCTAGAGCATCAATTACCACATGGGAGGTGATGGTAGAAGCTTTTCATGCCCGATATTTCCCTCCTGAAAAATCTACAAAGCTTAGGAATGAGATCTCATCCTTTGTACAGTTGGAATTGGAGTCTCTATTTGAGTCATGGGAAAGGTTCAAGGAGCTCCTAAGAAACTGCCCGCAACACGGATTCCCGGAGTGGATGATTGTTCAGACCTTTTACAATGGGTTGATTCCCGGAGTCTCTATTTGAGTCGTGGGAAAGGTTCAAGGAGCTCCATGAGATGAATGCAGTAATTTCATTGGCGGCTCAAGTGGAATTATTGAGTAAGAAGTTAGATATTCTAATATCGAATTGAGTGGCGGCCGTGACTATTTACACCGGGTGTGGTGGAGGACATGCTCCCTCTGATGGCCCAATCTCCATTGGTGATGCATCTTCATTTGAGAATGTGGATTTTGTGGGTAATGTGATGAGAAATCAAGGGAATCCATATAGCAAACACCAACAATCTGGGTTGGAAGAATCATCCCAATTTATTGTGGAGTAACCAAGGTCCATAAAAGGACATGGGGCCACCGGGTTTCCAACAACAACCCCCAAACATGGAGAATCGAGTTTCCGGTTTGGAGACCTGGATGACCGATTTGGAGAAGGCGTTGACTACATTCATACAATCATCAGATACAAGGTTTCAATCAGTTGAGGCTACACTTCGCAACCACACCGCTTCTTTGCACAACCTTGAGAATCAAGTGGTACAAATTACGAAGTCTCTATCGGAGAGACCACAAGAAATACTGAGACCAATCCTAGAGAGCATGTGAAGGCGATCACTTTGAGAATTAGTCGTGAGGTTGAAGGCAGGTTTCTGAGTGAGAAGCCCAATGAAAATGCACTCGAGGTCATAGAGGTTGAAACGGGAACAAGCAAAGAGAAGGAGGTGGCACCCCCACCTTTCAGGCCAAGAATCCCTTATCTTTCTCGGTTGTGAATGACCAAGAAAATGAATAGTACAAGAAGTTCCTGAGCTTGTTCAAGCAACTCCACATCAATATTCCTTTTATTGAGGCATTGTCTTAAATGCCTAAGTATGCAAAATTCTTGAAGGACTTTTTGACTAACAAGAGGAAGTTAGAGAAGAGTGCTTTAGTGATCTTAGATGCTTCTTGCTCGGCGGTTTAGCAAAAGAAGATGCCAAACAAGAGGAAAGACCAGGGAAGCTTCATCATTCTTTACAACATTGCCAATTTAGGTGAAGAAATGGGATTGCTGGACTCAGGGGCCAGTATCATTATCATGCTATACACCGAGGGGTATTATCGTAGATGTGCTTGTCAAGGTAGACAAGTACATATTTCCTGTAGATTTTGTGGTGCTAGACGTCGATGAGGATGCGGATGTACCCTTGATATTTGGGAGGACGTTCTTGCGGACATCCAAGGCATTGATTGGCATGGATGGCGAGGACCTAACTTTGAGAGTTGGAGATGACAAACTCACATACCGCCTTGTTGAAGCCATACGGCATTTTCATGATTTCGATGGTACTTTGTATTTTCTAGACACTACTGATGAGATTGTTGATGAATATATACAGGAAATGTTCAATCCGGACCCGTACAAGGGTTTATTCGACCAAGAGGAGAAAAATGAAGAAGTAATGATGCTTGGCTCAATGGAAGAAGTATCGTCTACTCTGGGGTTCATGAAAAAGGTGCTTCGGAAGATGAAGAGTGCCAAGAGACACCATCGGAAACCCTCCAAGGCTGTTGGAGATGTGCGTGAACCGAACAAGTTGGATGAACCATTACTAGGTAGTCCCAAGCCCAATAACTCTCTTTCTACCTTCAAGAGACTTTGCTCATCATGCTATCAAGCCATGGGTAAGAGGGCAACATTCATCTATGAGCCCCCATGAGGTAAGGAAGAGGTACTTCAAGCTTAGTGACATAAAACAAGCGCTTCTTGGGAGGCAACCCAAGTGTTTGCTGTTTTCTTAGGTTGTAGTTTAGTTTTGTGTGAATAAAGTGTTGAGTGTTGGTGTCTTGATTTTTAGATGCTTTTGCTTTGTTTTAATGTGGATTTTTAATGTCATCATTTGTTTTCATGTGGATATGGTGAAGTTTAGGTCGTTGAGCTTATTTTTCATGTTTTTTCTGGTTAAAGTTGCCTTGTAAAGCAAGATCTGAGTGTATAGTTGTGTTTAGAAATTTTCTGTAGTGCTTGCAAAGTTCTCTAAGTGTCAAGAGACAACATACGGTCATGTGGAATTACCGCACGGGTGTGCGTTTTTGTTCAGAGCTCATCCAAAGATGGCACAGAGGCGTGGACTCACCCCTGTGAGCGACCTTGTGATGGTCCACGCCCGTGGGTAATTTCCACACCGGTGTACGCCTTCCTGCAGAGACTTGACGAATTATCCGGAGAGCACACAGGGGCGTGGACTCACCCCTATGAGCGACCCTGTGAAAAATGCACGGGCGTGGGACTTTTCTGAGAAGACAAGCTTTCTCCATCCTGAGAAGACACAGGGGCGTGCTGTTGCCCCTGTGAGTTGGGCTTTTGAATGTCCACACCCCTGTGCAATTTCTCTACGGGCATGTGAAACACTTAGAGATTCTTCTCGGTTGGACAGAGAAGCCACGAGGGCATGTGGCTACCCCTGTGGGTCGGGCGCACGAGCGTGGGTATTTTCCACACGCCAGTGCATTTACATTTAGAGACAATGAGGGTTTTCCCGTGAACACACAGTGGCGTGCATCAGCCCCTGTGAAGCTCTCCTGTAGAGGCGAACGAGCGTGGGTAATTTCCATAAGCCCGTGTGGATGCACAGAATTCCAAGAGACACGAGTTTTTCTTTAAAATCTTTGTGAATTCTCCTCTTCTTCACTTCTAACCATCTAAAAACCTTTCCTAATCAGTTTCCTGGCCTCTCACCGCTATTTTACAGGGTTTTTCAGAAAATTTTCATGCCGAATTCAAAGTGTTCATATTCATTTCATCGGTAAACCTCTTAATTTCTCTTCTATTTGCCATTTCTTGTTTTTAGTGGATTAAAAGTCTTGAGTTGGAATAATTTTCACTTTATAATGGTTTGTGCATGTTTAGCTAGCGTTTAAACATGGTTGGAAGTTATTTTTTGGAGAATTGGCATAGAACAGTGCGGCTTTCACACCCCGCAGATCCACACGGGCGTGGGCAATTTTCACAAGCCTATGTGGAATTTTACAGTATTTTATTTATGAGTTTATTTGATCGTTTCTTCCTCATTTATTGTAGGAATGGCATCGCACTCAAGGAGACAAGAAGGGAAGCGCCCTAGAGAACCTTCACCCGAGTTGGCACATATTGAATTCTCAAATCTCGAGCATCAGGCTCATTTCGAACGGTTATCGGGAATTAGGTTTGGCCAATTACGGTTCATGGACTTGAGTGTGCTTACTGGGGTCCAGCGGGGTGATGAGTTAGTTAGGGAACTTGACACACTGACGGTCGTGGAAAGCTGGCGAAGATTATTGTCTATACGGGAGCTAGTTTTCCGGGCACTAACACCGGAGATACTGGCATATTTTGAGTTTGCTCAGCAGTATGGGAGTTTTGACATCACTGATGGCATACAGTTTATAGTGTTTGGACATCAATTTGCCATGAGTGTCACGGAATTTTCGGTTCGCATGGGCTTGTACTACGAGACATACACAGAAACCGAGGAGTATAGTCACTTGCCAACAGATTACCTTGGCATCTTGACCCAACAGCAGGCTTACCAGGTCTTGTGCGGATAGGGACAGCATGAACCAAGAGTATCCAAGGCCACATGTTTGTCTCGGCTGAGCTATAGATATTCATTCGCCGTCATTAGTAGATCTGTGGATGGCCAAGGTGATAACACTAGTACTCTGAGCTGATAGAGTTTACTTTATATGTATTCCATGGCTAGGTCCGTGCCTATTCATCTGGGGCATGTTGTGGTAAATTACATGCGATACCAGGGTCGCAATGGGAGAGTGGGAGTATTATTTGTTGGTCCCTACATTACTAGACTTATTCTGGGGATGGGTCTCAGTGATGCTCTTCGGGATACCGATTAGACAGTTATTCCCTCCCAGCTTGGACTCGATACTCTCAGGATGATAGGAGTGGTGTGCAGATATGTGTATGGAGCTTACATTTTTGCCACTTCCACCACTGAGATCACCGAGGCCGGTAGGGATGCAGCTGAGGGTTCCACCATCATCTACTCCAGCACCAGCTGATCCACCATGTACCCAAGTTGATCCACCAACATCGTCATCTTCACCAGTAGCAGTAGAGAAACCAGAGCGTGGCACCGACACTTGATTTCGTGTTTCATTTCTTTACTTTTTACATTTTCTTTTGAACTTGTATACTCAGAAAGGATTTTCCTTCTGAGTTTATATTTTCATTTTGTTGTCTCCAGTTGTATTCATTTCTCTATCCTTTATATACTCGAGCTATTTTTGTTTTATTGAGTTTCACTGAACCCCCTTGTGTATGCGTGCTGATGGTCTTATCATCGTGGAAATTGAGAACTTGTCATAGACACGGCCAAGGTGCTTCGGCACTTGGCCATGTGTGCTTCATAACCCATTGGAACACCATTCCCAATGAATTAGCTCCATCAAATGTAACACTAGCAGTCAGGGGAGTATTGTTTCAATTGCTTCTCCCACATTTATTCTTGATTTATATACATCATGAGTGAGCTTGCATGTGTACATTGGGGACAATGTACAACTTAAGTATGGGGGGGGGGGAGTTTCATAGTGCACACATCTCTTTTATATTAGTCTTGATTGCTATACATGATCACATAGCCAATGGTAGTTCACCTTAGTTGCAATGATTGTATTCTTGGGTTTAGGAGGAGAATTTTTAACATTGAATGTCTTCATGCTCTAGTTTTTGCTTGAATTTGTAGGAATTTTTGCCCGATTGACACTTGTTGCACTACTCACTCTTTAAAATCTTTTGGAAACTCATGTTCGATGTTAAAGGGTCTAATTATTGTTATTTCTTTTGTTATTTGTGAAGAAAAAGAAAGAACAAAATAGTTTTGTTGTGCTTGTTGGATGGAAAAAGCTATCACCTATGATGTATGAAGCTACTCTCATAAGTCGGATACTAGTTGTGTCCCTAATGAGAGAAAGAGCTATCATATGGGATGTGTGAAAGCTACCACCCCGGTTGAAAGAGCTACCACCTCGAGAGTGTGAAAGCCTCCTTAGCGTCCGCTTTGGAAAGGGCTACCATAGAGGATGTGTGAAGCTACTACCCTTTTTGAATTTTTGTTACCTTTTGTAGATAAATAAGTCCTTATATGTAGAACTTTGAGGAGTATACTTTGGGTTGACTTGAGTGAGTTCACACACTTACACAATTTCGGGTTTGTTGTCCTTTTTTATTCAAGTTTTTAGCTAGAGCATTGATTTTTCGTATTTAGTGTTGAAATCTCCCTTACTTGTAGAATGCTCTCTTTGCATGCTTTGGTGAACCTAAGGCCAAGCACTTCCAATATTTCCTTCATCTATGCATACAATGTTTTAATTGTTGCTTGAGTACAAGTAAAAGCTTAAGTGTGGGAGAGTTTGATAAGTGCTTGTGTGATAAGAATCCGAAGTGTTCTTTCCTTATGATCAGCATTACCTTTATTGGGTTTTAACGCTAATATGTGTGTATATATGTTACTTTCATGCATATAGGGTTGTGAAGCCGAATCTTATAGAAAGAAGCCAATGTAGATCGTGAGTGCACCATTTGGAGGAAATCTTGAGAATGTTCAAACGCGAAGACATAAGTCGGGTTCAAGATGCTAGAATGTGTGCCAACCTCCTTGTATTCAAGCTAGCACAATGATTTGCAGGGGCACAGAGGCAGTCACATTCTAAGTATTCCAGCTTGTGCATGTGTAACAAGATCTCCACCAACTCGGCCGTTCAGTGAAGAAGCAAAGCGATCTACGACGTAAACGAGTGCCCGTTTAAGTTACCTCGATGAAAGCATGGTTTCGGGAGTGGTTCAGACTAGTACTATAGCAGGGCACTGTAGCAACATTGTAGCAAAATACTGTAGTAGGTACTATCCACGGCCGGCCAAAGAAGGAATTATCTAGAGAAGCCACACGGGCGTGTGGAAATTCCAGACGCCCGTGCATTAATTCCACACGGGCCATGTGAATCATTCACATGGGCATGTGGATTCCCGATTCCAGCTCTATTTAAGGCCGATTTGAGCACTGATTTCATAATTCTTTTCTCCATCTTTTCCCCAACTTGAGAGAGGGATGCAGCTAGGGTTTTGAGAGGTATTGTCTAGCGATTGGGAGAGGTTCTATGGCTCTGACATCACGCTCCATTTGGAAGAAGGTTAGTGGGAGAGCTTTCGTCGGCACCGATCTGGCGAGGTGTATCCTATGTCGGACAAAGAGACCCTTGGACGAGTAGAGGACTCTCCACAAGACCATCGTCATGACCATCGAGAGGGTTTTCTATGGATACTGTGTTTTTACATTCGATTTCATTGATTGTAATTAGCTCCATGGAGAGCTAAACATCCCTAGTGGGTACTTGGATTGTGAACCCTAGGATGTAATTGTTTCTTTGAACCTTTTTATTATGCTTCCAATAATTTATGTTTTTATTGAGTTCCAATCTTAAATGCATTGATTGTATGAATACTCCGTTAGAGTGACACTAGGGTTGAGAGTTCTTGTTGGTAACTCTTGTGAGTGAGTGACACAGCGCGAGAGTTATACAAAGCTAGATTGGAGAGGGTTGAGAGGGTGAGTCAAGAGGTAGCGGAGCATCCCCTTTGTCATTTGGTGTGTTATTTTACCTCCAATTACTCGAGTTCTTTGCGGTCATAGTAGAGTGAATAGGCTAAGGGATGACCTTCCACTGGGGCTTAGTTGCGAGTGCAATGGAGTGAAGCGTTGAAGTGATTTTAGCTTCTAGGGCATAATTGTGACTAGGGACTTTCCACCTGGACCAAAGGGTTAAAGTCTAAATATAGGAAGATGATTTATCACTTGGAATCTCTAGAACTCCTTGCAATTCTATACGAGTGCGAGGTTGAGAGATTGTTCAATTTCTCCTCCGGGACATGTATAGCGTTACACATGGTTGACATTGGATTTGGGACCATGTATTAAAGGATCTCCACAACTCATTAATATATTAGTTAGGAAGCATATTAGAGGGTTTTTGCACTTGAAATGATTGTCCTAGGTGGATCAATATAAGAGTACCCCATTTATATTGATTGCCTTATCTCTCCTTTACTTGCTCTCTCTTTCTCTTGTCTCTCTTACTTTTGTTTGCATGACATCTTGTCACATAAATCACTATTCATACTTCACTAGTTAAGAAACAATTTAAGTATTTTTTACTCTCTACTCCTTGTGGATACAATACCCACTCACCTGGGATTTTATTACTTCGATAAACCAGTGCACTTGCGGAACATACGCAAGGGGCGTTGTCACTTGTTTATGTTACCTTGATGAAAAGTGTGGAATCAGGAGTTTTTTTGGCAAGGTACTGTAGGAGGTATTGTAGCAAATCACTGCAGTAATTACTGTTCATAGCCGCCAGAAAATAAGGATTATAGAGAATCCACACGGGCATATGGAAATTCCACATGCGCATGTGGAAATTCCATAGGGGCGTGTGTAAAATCCACAGGCCCGTGTGAGCGCTCGATTCCAGCCCTATTTAAGCCGCGATTCAGCCCAATTTTGGGTGCCATTTTTCATCGTTTTTCCTAACTTTCTCCAACTTTTGAGAGGCCGGTGGCTAGGGTTTAGAGAGGCTTTGGCAAGCCTTTTGGAGTGGTTCTAGGCTTGACAAGGGGACCTTTGAAGAGGATGAGGCCGCTCCGTAAGACCATCGACATGAATACCAAGGGGGTTTTACTATGGATTGCCTGTTTTTACTTTCAATTTCATTATTAATTGTATCTTGCTCCATGGAGAGCTAAAACCGCTAGTGGGTACTTGGATTTATGAACCCTAGGATGTATTTGTTTCATTAACCTTTTATTATGCTTTCCTTAATTGATGTCTTTAATTGAGTTCCAATCTTGAATGCTTGTTGAATAATTTCTCACTTATAGTGACACTAGGATTGAGAGTCTACATTGGTAATCCTTGTGAGTGAGTGACACACCATGAGGGTTAGACAAAGCAAGATTGGATAGGTTCGAGAGGGTGAGTCATGAGGTAGTGAAGCATCCCATTTCCCCTCCAGTGTGATTTATCCTACCTCCAGATTCCAAGATTTCTTTACAATCATAGGAGAGTGAAGGGCTAAGAGATGAACACCACTGGGGCTTGGTTGTGCGATCAACAGAGTGAAGCGTTGAAGTGACTTTAGCACCTGGGGCTTAATTATGACTAGGGATCTTTCGCCTGGACCAAAGGGTTAGATATATACACAGGAATAGGGTTTATCAACTGGAATCCCTAGAGCATCTTACAACTTTACACAGTGTGAGGTGTTGAGATTGTTTGATTTCTTAGCCAGGCATAGTGTAGATTTAGTCACGATTGACCTTAGGGTTGGGACCGTGTATTCAAGGATGTTCACAACTCATTAAGCATTAATAAGGAGATATAGTAGTTGGTCTTGCACTTGAAACATTAGTCTTAGGGGAGCATTGTTCGAGTACCCCACTTCTATTGACTGCCTTTCTTCTTACATATTTGTCCCTCTCGTTCTTGTTTCTTTTATTTCTGTTTATATTACATTTCATTAACATAATCATTGTTCATCTTCACTTGGTTAAGTAGCAATCTTAGTATTTTTATTCCCTACTCCCTGTGGATACAATACCCCGCTCACCTGGGATTTATTACTTTGACAAAGCCGCGCACTTACGGGTAACACGCAAAGGCTATTCTCAAGTTTTTTGGCGCCCTTACTGGGGAGTAGGTCTTTATAGATACTTTACACTTTTCTATCTTAGATATTCTTCATTCATTCTATTCCATATCTTCTTATTCTATCATCATTCTGATTTTGTTTTCTTTTTTTTTTGTGCAGCTCCAGGTTATGACCCGAGGGAACCCCTTGATAATTGTTGAAGGAGATCCTCAACTTAAATTTACACTCATAAGAAAGAAAAAGAACCTACATAAGAGCTGTCAAATCTAGCTGAGGTTGAAGGTGAAGAGTCAAAAAACATGGTAGAACAGAATGAGCAACAGAGAACGCTTTCCGATTATGCCATACACTCAATTTTGGGCACACAATCTAGCATTGTGCGGCCCCCAATTACAGTTCAAAATTTTTAGCTAAAGCCTATATTCATCTAGATGATAAAGCAGTCAGCACAGTTTAATAGTTTGGATAATGAGGATCCACACAACCACATAGAGAACTTTTTGGAGGTGTGCGACATGCTCAAGATCAATGGAGTTATGGATGATGCTATCAGATTGAGGGCCTTCCCATTTTCCTTGAAGGGGAGAGCGAAGCAGTGGCTACACTCATTACCTAGAGCATCAATCACTACATGAGAGGAGATCGTGTAAGCTTTTCTTGCCCGATATTTCCCTCCCAGCAAATCTGCAAAACTTAGGAATAAGATTTCTTCCTTCATGCAAATGGAATTAGAGTCTCTATTTGAGACATGGGAAAGGATCAAGGAACTCCTGTGAAAATGTCCTCGACATGGGTTTCCAGAGTGGATGATCATTCAGACTTTTTACAATGGTTTGAACCCAAGTATAAGATAGTTACTTGATGCAGCACGAGGAGGTACCTTAGTTAGCAAGACCCCCAGAGAAGCTAGGTAGTTAATTGAAGAACTGGGTTTGAATAGCTATCAATGGAATGCAAGGGAGAAGAAGAAAGTGGCCTGCATCCACGAGATTGATGTGGTTACATCATTGGCGGCCCAAGTGGAGGCATTGAGTAAGAACTTAGACACTCTAACTTCTCTTAGATTGGCGGACGTAACGAGTTATAATGGATGTGGAGGGGGACATGCCCCTTCAGATTGCCCAATATTCATTGGTGGTACATCGCTTCTTTGGCAAAGTTGACTTTGTGGGTAATGCGATGAGAAACCAAGGCAATCCTTATGGCAACACCTATAATCCAAGTTGGAGGAACCACCCAAATCTTTCTTGGAACAACCAAGGGCAACAAAAGGCTACAACACCATCGGGTTTCCAACAACAAGCCCCGAACATGGAGAAAACCTTGAATTGATTTGTGTAATTATCGGATACACGGTTTCAATCGTTAGAGGCTACACTTCACAACCACACCGCTTCATTGCACAATTTGGAAAATCAAGTGGGGCAAATTGTGAAGTCTCTATCGAAGAGACCACAAGGAAGCTTGCCGAGTAACACTGAGACTAACCCGAGCGAACATGTGAAGGTGATCACTTTGAGAAGTGGTCATGAGTTCGAGGGTAGGCTTCCAAGTGAGAAGACAAATGTTGAAGCATCCATGGTCATGGAGTTTGAGGAAAGAGCTAACAAAGAGAAAGCACCCCTACGTTACAAGCCAAGAATCCCTTATGCTTCATGATTGACTAATTACCAAAATAATGAGCAATACAAGAAGTTCTTGGGTCTATGCAAACAATTGCACATCAGCATTCCTTTTGTGGAGGTGTTGTCTCAAATGCCTCTGTATGCAAAGTTCTTTAAGGAGATTTTGACCAACAAGAGGAAGTTAGAGGAGAGTGCATCGGTGATCTTAGATGTCTCTTGTTCGGTGGTGTTGCAAAAGAATATACCAAAGAAGAGGAAAGACCCCAGAAGCTTTGTGATTTCTTGCAACATTGGCAATTCAAGTGAAGAGGTGGCATCGGCGGATTCAGCGGCAAGTATCAATGTTATGCCATACTCTTTCTCTTAGAAGCTAGGCTTGGGAGAGCATAGGCCTACTCGGATGACATTGTAAATGGCGGACCGAACGGTGAGACATCTGAAGGCCATCATTGAAAACGTGCTTGTCAAGGTAGACATGTACATATTTCCTTTAGACTTCGTAGTGTTGGATGTCGATGAGGATGTAGATATTCCTTTTGATACTTCGGAGGCCATTCTTGTGCACTTCCAACGCACTTATCGACATGGACGGCGGAGAGTTAACACTGACAGTTGGAGATGACAAGCTTACATACCGCCTTACCGAAGCCTTGCGACATTCTCTTGACTTTGATGATACTTTGTATTTTCTTGACACTACTGATGAACTAATCAATGAATCTGTATAGGAAATGATGATCCGGACCCATACGAGGGGTTGCTAGAACAAGAAGTGGGCAACGAAGAGGTGATGATTCTTGGTCTAGAGGAGAAGATACCATCTACTCCAGGGATCATGAAGAAAATACTACGGAAGATGAAGAGGGCAAGGAGACGCCACAAGAAATGCCCCAAGGCTATTGGCGATGCCCAAGAATGGAACAGGGGTAATGATCCCTCATGTGGTAACAAGCTCGACAACTCTCCCTCTACCGTCAGAAGACTATGTTCATCATGCTTCCAAGTCATGAGTAAGAGGGAAACTTTCATCTATGAGCCCTTGTGATGTAAGACAAAGTACGTCAAGCTAAGTGATGTAGAACAAGCGTTTCTTGGGAGGCAACCCAAGTTTTTACTGTTTTCAAGTGTTTAGTTTAGTGTTTGCACGAATAAGATTTTAAGTATTGGTGTCTTAATGTGTAGATGCTATTGCTGGAATTTTCTTATGGTTTATTTAGTGTTGTTATATACTTAAATGTGTATGGTGAAATTTCTGGTTGTTTGAGCATGTTGTGCATGTTTCTCTGCTATATTTTGCATCATAGTGGCAGGCTCTGAGTATATTAACTTCTTCAGGAATTTTTTTCAGAGTCTACAGATTTTTCTAAGTCATCCAGAGAAAAAGCACAGCCGTGTGAAATTTCCACACGCATGTGGATCTCTACTGTGAGCTCATCGTGACAGGACACAGGGGCGTGGACTCGCCCCTGTGAGAGACCTTGTGACGATCACACGCCCATGGGTAATTTCTACACGGGTATGTGTCTTCCTCTAAAGACTTAGAGACACAGGGTTATGGACTCACCCCTGTGATGACCCTGTGATAACCACACAGACATGGATAATTTCCACACACCTGTGTGGATCTCTGTATAAGAGATCTCCTCCATCCCGAGAATACACAGGGGCATGTGGGTGTCCCTATGAACTGGCCCTGTGAATGTCCACGCCCGTGGGGAATTTCCGCAAAGACTTGTGAAACACTTAGAGTTTTTCTCAGGCTGGATATAGTACAAGGGAGTGCGTTTGCCCCTGTGGCCCCGTGCGTGTGACCCACAAATGCACGAATTTGTCAAAGTAATAAATCCCAAGTGAGTAGGATATCATATCCACAGAGACTAGGGAATAAAAATATCCAATGAAAGGTATAAGTAAGTGAAAGGTAAGTCAATTGATTGAAGTGGGATACTCCGACAACGCTCCCCCTAGGACTTATGCTTCAATTACAAGACCTACCATTATACTTCCTAATTAATGCTTAATGAGTCATGGAAATCCTAACACAGACGGTTCCAAACCTAAGGTCAACCATTACTAACCCTACACTATATCCCGGTGGAGAAATCGCTCAGTCTCAACACCTCACACTGCATAAGGTTGCATGAAGTTCTAGGGATTCCAAGTGATAAATCCTATTCCTATGTGTAGATCTAACCCTTTGGTCCAGGCTGAAAGATCCCTAGTTACAATTAAGCCCCAGATACTAAAGTCAGTTTAATGCTTCACGCTGTTACTCGCGTAACTAAGCCCAGTGGAGTTCATCCCTTAGCACTTCACTCTATTGTAACTGCAAAGAGCTCTAGGAAGTGGAGGTAGGATAAATCGCACTGGAGGGAAAAAGGGACACTCCGTTACCTCTCGACCCACCCTCTCAACCATCTCCAATCTAGCTTTGTCTAACCCTCATGGCGTGTTACCCATCCACAAAGATTACCAATATTGACTCTCAATCCTAGTGTCACCCTAGTGGAGAAATCATTCAACAAGCATTCAAGATTGAAACTCAATTAAAAACATCAATTAAGGAAAGCATAATGGAAGGTCAAAGAAACAATAACATCCTAGGGTTTACAAAATCCAAGTACCCACTAGGGGGTTTAGCTTTCCATGGAGCACAATACAGCCAACAATAAAATCAAAGATAAATATAAGCAATCTATAGGAAAACCCCCTCGGTATTGGTGTCGATGGTCTTGTGGAGTAGCCTCATCTTCTCCAAAGGTCATCTTGTCCAGCCTAGGACACACATCGCCTGATTGGTACTGACGAAAACTCTCCCAATAACCTTCTTCCAAGTGAAGCACTGAGTAGAATCCAGAGAACCACTTCAAAGACGTGCCAAAAGCCTCTCAAAACCCTAGCATACGGCCTCTCAAAAGATGGAGAAAAGTTGGAGAGAAGGAAGAAAGAAGATTCCCAAAATTAGGCTGAATTGCAGCTTAAACATGGCTGGAATCGGTCATCGACACGCCCCTATGGATCTGCCACACGGGCCTGTGGAATTTCCACATGGGTGCCGGGAATTTCCTCATGCCCGTATGGATTCTCTAGAAATCTGATTTTCAGCCGGATGTGAACAGTAACTGATACAATGTCTTGCTACAGTGATTTGTTGTTGGCTTTTTCTCTTAAAACTGACAAGGTCCCCTTGCATATATCCCGCAAGTGCACGGGTTTGTCGAAGTAATAATCCCGAGTGAGCGGGTATCGAATCCACAGGGAGTAGGGAATAAAAATACTTAATTCGATTCTTAGCTATGTAAAAGATCAATGATAATGAGTGTGACAATGATTCAATTCTCAACAGTAAAAGCAACGAGTAAGAGAGCAAAAGTAAAGAAGGGGGTAAGGCAATCGATAAAGATGGAGTACCCGGATAATGCTCCACCTAGGATAATTGTTTCAAGTGCAAGAACCCTCTATTATGCTTCCCAATCAATGTAATGGTGAGTCGTGGTAATCCTTAATTACATAGTCCCAAATCTAAGGTCAACTATGCCTAACTCTAGACATGTCCCGGAGAAGAAATCGAACAATCTCAACACCTCGCACTCGCATAGAGTTGTAATAAGCTCTAGGGATTCCAAGTGATAAATCTCTTCCTTATTATAGACCTAACCCTTTGGTCTAGGTGGAAAGTACCTAACCACAATTGAGCCCTAGATACTAAGATCACCTCAACGCTTCACTCCGTTGCACGCGCAACTAAGCCCCAGCGGAAGTTCATCTCTTAGACCATTCACTCTATTATGACCGCAAAGAACTCAAGGAACGGAGGTAGAATCTATCATGCCGGAGGGGAAAGTGGACGCTCCTGTACCTCTCGACTCACCCTCTCAACCCTCTCCAACCTAGCTTTGTCTTACGCTCGTGGTGTGTCACTCACTCACAGGGTTACCAACAAGAACTCTCAACCCGAGTGTCACTCTAGGGGAAATATTCATACAATCAAGCATTTAAGGTTGGAACTCACAATAAACATCAATTTATTGAAAGCATAATAAAGAGGTTCAAAGAAACAAATACATCCTAGGGTTCACAATACCCGACTACCCACTAGGGGATTAGCTCTCCATGGAGCTAAGTACAATCAAAGAAATAGAATGTAAAAGCAACGAATCCATAAAGAAACCCCCTCGATAGTCATGTCGATGGTCTTGTGGAAAGTCCTCTACTCGTCGTCCAAGGATTCCCTTGTCCGGTATAGGATACGCCTCGACGGAAGCTCCCCTACCAACCTTCTTCCTAAGAAATGACGATGTCAGAGCCGTAGAACCTCTCCAAAACCTTGGCCAATACCCCTCGAAACCCTAGCGAAAGCCTTCTCTCAAGTTGGGGAAAAGATGGAGAAAAAGAATACTAAAATCGGGGATTATTCGGCTTTAAATAGGGCTGGAATCGGGTGACTACAAGGGCGTGGATGCTTCACGGGCCCGTGGGGAATTTCCACATGGGCGTGGATAATTTCCACATGCCCGTGTGGATCCTCTGAACTCCTATTTTCTCGGACGGCTGTGAACAGTGTTGCTACAGCACTTTCTACCGTGTTGCTGCATCGCTCTGCTACAGTATTCGGCCTGAATAGCTTCCCAAATCCATACTTTCATCAGAGTAACGCAAACGGGCACACGTTCATGTCGTGGATCACTTGCATCTTCAATGATAGGTACGTTGGTGAAGCTCTTGTTCTATGTGCATAAGTCGGAATGCTCGAGTGTGACTGCCTTTGTGCCCCTCCAAATGGATGTGCCAACTCGAATAGGAGGAGGCTGGCACACACTCTAGCATCTCACATTGACCTATGTCTTCACATTTGAACCTTAGCAAGATTTCCTCCAAAATCGGTGCATTGTAATCCACATTGGCTTCTTTCCTTCATACTTGGCCTCACAACCCTACCTGCACGAAAGTAACATATAAACACATATATTAGTGTAAAATCCTGAGAAAAGTAATGCTCAACATAAGTAATGAATGCTTCGCATTCATATCGCACAAGCACTTATCAAAAACATAGCTTCACAACCCTACATGTGCAAAAGAACACAAATACATATGTATTAGCGCTAAAACCTGATAAAAGTAATGCTCATCGTAAGAAAAGAATACTTCGTATTACTAATACACAAGCACTTATCAAATTTCCACACGGCCGTGTGGTTGCATTAAGAAGCATGGAGTGTTATTCAAAGAGCACACAGGGGCATGCATCTGCCCCTGTGGGTCTCTCCTGTGGAGTCACACGGGCATGGGTAATTTCCACACGCCCATGTGAATGTGCAAAAATATAAGAGCCGCGGGTTTCTTTAAAATCCCTTTGTTCTTCTTCATTATCATACTCCCAATCACTCAGAGAACACTCCTAAACCCTCTCTCGATCCTCACACAATTGATTTAAATAAGTTTAATCGAGTTTTCCCGCCGAATTTACAGTTTTGACTTCATTTTCTCGGTAACCCTTAATTCTCTGTTTTCTTTGTCATATCTAATTTTAATCAAGTGTAATGGTGAATGTTGCTTCATTTCTAGAATTAGATGGTTATTGCATGTTTTGAAAGAGGTTAGAAATAATTCTAATGTGTATTGTTGGAGTTTTAGCATGCGACCGTACAGCTTTCACGCCCTGTGGATCCACATAGGTGTGTGGAATTTCCACATGACTATGTCAATTTCTGCAACATTAATCCTGTGAGCTTATTTGATCGATTTTCTTTTAATTCTTACAGATATGACACCTAGGATGTAGACCGCGGCCGGCAAACATCTCAAAGAGCACTCCCATGAGATAGAACACATAGAGTTCGCTATTCCCAAGCACC
Source organism: Dioscorea cayenensis subsp. rotundata (assembly GCF_009730915.1). Classification (NCBI taxonomy): domain Eukaryota; kingdom Viridiplantae; phylum Streptophyta; class Magnoliopsida; order Dioscoreales; family Dioscoreaceae; genus Dioscorea; species Dioscorea cayenensis. The sequence goes on along the minus strand of NC_052476.1, from coordinate 15,034,445 downwards.
ATGCTCGGTTTGAGCGATTGTCGAAGCTTAGGTTCAGGCAGACTCACTTCCTAGATACGAGTCTATTGCGAGATATAAAGTAGGGAGATGAGTTCGCAGATGAGGTAGAGGATCTAGTCTGAGTGGGAGGTTGGAGACAGTTACTATCGATTAGAAAGCCTACTATCCGTACGCTTATACTTGAGGTGCTGTTATCATTTAAGTTCGACCATTCTTATACTATATTCGATAGTGTTGATGCTATACAGTTTAGAGTATTTGGACATCACTGTAGCATGAGCATAACACATTTTTTGATCCGTTTGGGACTGTATAAGGAGGCATTTATAGATACTGAGGAGTACGCTCAGTTGCCGACACATTATCCTGGCTCCTTGACCCTGCAGAGAAGGTATGGAGTGTTATGCGGTTAAGGCCAATATGAGCCAGGGTGTCCAAGGCCACATGCCATTTTGGACATGCATATCGATACTTACATGCCATTATGAGCAGGTCAGTGAACGAGCCGTGGTTACAGTTCTGGCGTCCTTAGCCGGCAAGAGCTTCTGTACCTCTATTTGATGGTTCAGAGCACACTAATTCATCTAGGACACATTGTAGCCAAGTATCTGAGGCCTCAAGGACAGTACACCAGGGTAGGAGCACTTTTCTTAGGCCCATACATCACTAGACTCATCTTGGGGATGAGTCTACTAGACACTATTTGAGGGACCGAGAAGGTGAGTGTACCTGGCCCCCTGAGTATAGACACACTGAGATTGATGGGATTGGTGCGTAGGTACAACCCTTGGGTGTATATATTGGCTACACCTGCTCCAGGGATAGCAGAGAGAGGAGATGTTGATGCAGAGGGATTCTCAGCTTATCACCTATCCTCAGTCTACTCCGATGGAGGCCGAGCCACCTCAACAGTATGTATGTTCTCTCCCTCTCGAGCTCATGATCATTTTGAGAGGCTTGAGAGTGCGGTAGGGGTGCTACGGACCAAGATCGCTAAGGTTCGCGTGACGTAGGCTGCGAAGCACGGAGAGGTGAGGGTGTATTTTCGACACCTTACTGTAGTTACTCGAGCGCGACGTGCTTTCACCTTTCATTATGAGACCGAGGACCCCTTTGGCTCCTCCAGCATCACCATCACCAGATTCACCGACAGCAGCACTAGCAGCAGTAGCAGAGCCAACACCAGATGACACCGACGCTTGAAGCGTCTTTCCTTTTATTTCTCTTGTTTCTCGTATTTTATCTTTTGCACTATCTTTTGGACTTGTACACTCAGAAAGGATTGTCCTTTAGAGTTTATCTTTTATTTTGTCTCGAGTTGTATTCCATTGCTCTATCTTTTATATACTCGAGTTTATTTGATTTTTGCTTATTGAGCTTCACTGAATCCCTTTGTGTACGCGTGTAGATGGTCTTGTTTGTATGGTGATTGAGAACTACATCATAGACACGGCCAAGGTGTTATACACTTGGCCGTGTGTGCTTCACAACCCGTTGAAACTTAACTCCCACAATTTAGCTCCATCAAATGCAAGACTAGGAGTCAGGGGAGTATTATTTCAATTACCACTTCCACATATTTGCTTGAGTGCTATATTTTCTATTGTGCTTGCATGTGTACATTGAGGGCAATGTACATCTTAAATGTGGGGGAGTTCACTTTGCACATGTCCTTTATATAAGTTTTGATTGACATACATACTCACGTAGCCAATGGCAATTCACCTTAGTCGCAATGATTGTATTCTTGAGTTTAGGAGAATTTTTAACATTGAATATTCTCATGCTCTAGTTTTTTCTTGAATTTGTAGTAATTTTTGCCCAATTGACACTTGTTGCACCACTCGCTCATGAAACTCTTTTCGAAACTCAAGTTCATTGTTTAAGGGACTAAGTAGTTTATTTCTGGTGGTTTCTTATTAAAAAAAGATATATTGTTTAGTTATGCATTTTGGGTGGAAAAAGCTACCACCTATGAAGTATGAAGCTACTCTCATAAGTCGGATACTAGTTATGCCATAATGAGAGAAAGAGCTATCTCATGGGATGAGTGAAAGCTACCACCCCGGTAGAAAGAACTACCACCTCGAAAGTGTGAAAGCCACCTTAGCGGCCGCTTTAGAATGGGCTACCTTAGAGGACGTATGAAGGTTACTACCATCTCTTTGTTTGTTATGTCTTGTAGATAAATAAGTCCCTTATATTTAGAACTTTGAGGAGTTGATTAGTTCTTGTGTGTTAAGAATGTGAAGTATTCTTTCTTTATGATGAGCAATACTTTTATAAGATTTTAGCGATAATACATGTGCATTTGTGTTCTTTTGCGCATATTGGGTTGTGAAGCCAAATATGGAAGAAAGAAGCAAAGTAGATCGTGAACGCATTGTTTGATGAAATCTTGGAAGGAACAAATACGAAGACACAAGTTGTCTTAAAGATACATGAATGTGTACCAACCTCTACGTATTTAAGCAATTACAATGAGTTTGAGGGGTATGAAGGCAGTCACATTTGCGTATCACAATCTGTGCAATGATAGCAAGATCTTCACCAATTAAGCCGTTTATTGAAGAAGCGACGCTATGTACGGCATAAACGTGTGCCTGTTTATGTTGCCTCAATGAAAAATGGATCTGGGAGTGTTTTTGGTGGGGGTATTATAGTAGGTTAACGTACCAAATCACTGTAGCAATTTACTCTAGCAGTTATTGTTCACAACTGGCTGAAAATTAGAATTCCAGAGAATCCACACGGGCATGTGGAAATTCCACAAGCCCATGTGGATGCCCGATTCCAGCCTAGTTAAAGCCGTTTTTCAGCCCGATTTCAGCATCCTTTTCCCTATCTTTTCTCAAACTTTTGAGAGGCCGGAGGCTAGGGTTTAGAGAGGCCTTGGCAAGGCTTTTGGAGTGGTTCTATGGTTTTGACACCGCGTTTCCCTTGGAAGGTAGTGATTGGGGGAGTTTTTGTCAGCACCGATCATGCGAGTTGTGCCCTAGGTATGATAAGGGGACCTTCGGAGAGGACGAGGCCACTCTACAAGACTATCGACACGAATACTGAGGGGGTTTTACTATAGATTACATGTTTTTACTTCTGATTTCAATATTGATTGTATCTTGCTCCATGGAGAGCTAAAACCCTTAATTCATACTTAGATTTGTGAACCCTTGGATGTATTTATTTCATTAATCTTTTATTATGCTTTCCTTAATCGATGTCTTTAATTGAGTTCCAATCTTGAATGCTTGTTGAATGATTTCTCCCTTATAGTGACACTAGGGTTGAAAGACTACATTGGTAATCCTTGTGAGTCTGTGACACACCATGAGGGTTAGACAAAACAAGATTGGAGAGGGTCGAGAGGGTGAGTCAAGAGGTACCGGAGCGTTTTCTATCCCCTCTGGTGTGATTTATCCTATCTCAATATTCCAAGAGTTTGAGAGGTAACGAAGCGTCCCCTTCCCCTTCCGATGTGGTTTATCCTACCTTTATGTTCCAAGAGTTCTTTGCGGTTATAGTAGAGTGAAGGGCTAAGGGATGAACTTCGCTGAGGCTTAGTTGTGCGAGCAACAGAGTGAAGCGTTGAAGTGACTTTAGCAGCTGGGCTTAATTGTGACTAGGGATCTTTCTCCTGGACCAAAGGATTAGATCTACACATAAGAATAGGGTTTATCACTTAGAATCCCTAGAGTGTCTTGCAACTTTACACAGTTGGTTGCTTGCCCGCAAGTGTACCGAACGCCAAGTAATACCCTGTGAGTGACATAGGGGTCGTATTCCACAGGGCTAAGGAGCTCCTATTACTCCTACATCACTTACTTTCTAACCTTACAACTTAAACATGGTATTTCACTCTAATACATGCAACAATACTAATAAATCACAAGTATAACAATTCTAAGGCAAGCAAGAAATCGCAAGAGCAATAATGATGATAAATAGACCTAGGGTTGAGGATCCCCATGAGGGATCATCATGATATATGGATGCATAAGAACAACATGGCAAGGGTGATTTAGATAGATGGATCTCAAAATTAGTTCAACCCCAATCTCTCGGTGGTTAAACCCTAATCCCATAAAAATAATGGCAAGGATCTCTCCCTAATCACATTCCTATGATTGCATTAAGCGAAGGAAGATCAAGCAATAAGGATAAACTTAACCTAAGTCCATCCTTATAATTCAGAGGGTTACCAACATCCAATTTCTCAGCATGTTGATACAAGAATACCCCTTCTAGCTCATTAATGATCTAGTATATGCGAGTAGGTCACATCTACATGTACAACTCAATAAAGAACTAAGTATCTCTCCATTTTATAGTTCTAGACATGAAGAACAAAGAGCCAAATCATAAATCACACCAATGCATTCCAAAATAAAAGTATAGCATCCATAATACATGATGAACCTTCCAAGGTTCACCTACATCCAGTGGCCTTGGGGGTTTAGCGTGCCATCATACAAACAAGTATCACAAACTCAAGAAACATAAGAAACAAAATCATAAATGGCACTCCCTAGTCTGAATGATGGTGAAGAAGAACAATGCCGGCCGATTGACGCTTCCCCAAGGAATGTCGAATGTTCCTCCTCCCTTGACTATGATGCTCTCCCCTTGAAGTTCAAGTCCTTGATCACCTCCAAGCCTCAAGCTAAACTCTCCCCAAGATGATGTCTTCATTTCTCCTTTCCCCTCCAAAGTGTTGGCTGCCCAAGATCTCCAAAAGTTCCAAAGAATGGTCTCCAAATGCCCTCTTATACCCCCGGTATACTCCCTCTCAAAATCAGCCCTTATGCCCTCAAAATAGACTCAAAAACATCCTCAAAATGGGCTCCATACTGGCGGTATACTTGGTCAAATTGGCCTCCATACTGGCGGTATACTGGACCAATGAGCTCCTCATTGAGGCCGTTTGGGATAGGCAAAAATGCACTCCAGCTCATGTAATAGTATCCATACAGTACTCAATGAGCACCTCATTGAGCAAGTATGCCTTCAAACACATTATCCTCTTCTTTGGCTACAGTAATCATCCCGGGCTTAATCCATGGCAGCATTGAGGCCCATATGCCATGGTTCAATTTTTGACTTGAAAACTCTCCAAGTGCTACAGAGGTAGCTATAGTGATCTAGCTACAGTAGCACTGCTTCAATACTCCAACTACAATATTTTTGCTACATAGAATACATATACTAAAATATCAATAGTGTTAGGTGTTGAGACTGTTTGATTTCTCCGTCGGAGCATAGTGTAGAGTTAGTCATGGTTGACCTTTGGTTTGGGACCGTGTATTCAAGGATGTCCACGACTCATTAACCATCAATTAGGAGACATAATAGTTGGTCTTGCACTTGAAACATTAGTCCTAGGGGAGTATTGTCCGAGTACCCTACTTCTATAGATTGTTTTTCCTCTCACTTATTTGTGCCTTTCGTTCTTGTTTCCTTTATTTCTGTTTACATTACATATCATCAACATAATCATTGTTCATCTTCACTTGGTTAAGTAGCAATCTTAGTATTTTTATACCGTACTCCCTGTGGATATGATACCCCACTCACCTGGGATTTATCACTTTGACAAACCCGTGCACTTGTGGGTAACATGCAATGGGTGTTATCAATAACTCTATCGGTGACCGTGTTCTCTAAAACCCTAAGCCTAATCTAAGTGATATCTCTGTAAAATTTCAAGTTTAAAGTTCCAAACTAAACTAGATGTCACTGACAAGTTCCCCGTGCTTATATCCCGCAAGTGCACGGGCTTGTCGAAGTAATAATCCCGGGTGAGCGGGGTCGAATCCATAGGGAGTAGGGAGTAAATATACTTAATTCGATTCTTAGCTATGTGGAAGATCAATTGTGATAGGTGTGAAATTGATTCAATTCTCAACAATAAAATCAACAAGTGAAAGAGCAAAAGTAAGAATAGGGTAAAGCAATCGATAAAGATGGGTTACTCGGATAATGCTTCACCTAGGATAATCGCTTCAAGTGCAAGAACTCTCTATTATGCTTCCTAATCAATGCATTGGTGAGTCGTGGAAATCCTTACATACATAGTCCCAAATCTAAGGTCAACTATGCCTAACTCTATACATGTCCCGAAGGAGAAATCGAACAATCTCAACACCTCGCACTCGCATAGAGTTACAATGAACTCTAGGGAATCACGATATAGGATACGCCTCGATCAAAGCTCCCTTACCAACCTTCGTCCTAATGGAATCACGATGTTGGAGCCGTAGAACTTCTCCAAGACCTTGGCCAATACCCATCAAAACCCTAGCCGAAGTCCTCTCACAAGTTGGGGAAAAGATGGAGAAAAGAATGCTGAAATCGGGGCTGAAATCGGCTTTAAATAGGGCTGGAATCGGGCGACTTCACGAGCGTGTACGGAACACGCGCCCGTGAGGAATTTCCACACGGCCGTGGATAATTTTCACACGCCCGTGTGGATTCTCTGTTTCTGTGATTTTCGGCCGGCTGTGAACAGTAACTGCTACAGTACTATGCCAAAAAATACTCCCGAATCCACTTTTCATTGAGGTAACATAAACGGGCATACGTTTATGCCGTGGATCGCTTTGCTTCTTCAATGACGGATAAGATGATGGAGATCTTGTTCTATGTGCATAAGTCGGAATGCTTGAGTGTGACTGCCCTTATGCCCCTCCAAATGGTTGTGTAAACTCAAATACGGGGAGGTTGGCACACACTCTAGCATCTCGCACCCGACTTATATCTTCGCGTTTGAACTTTAGCAAGATTTCATCCAAAATCGGTGCATTGTGATCCACATTGGCTTCTTTCCTTCATAATTGGTTTCACAACCCTACATGCACGAAAGTAACATAAAAACACACATATTAGTGTAAAAATCCGAGGAAAGTAATGCTCAACATAAGGAAATAATGCTTCGCATTCATATTGCACAAGCACTTATCAGTCACATGTAATTCTTGTAAAACAAGAATGGAATGAAATGACTAAAAAATTGCACATAAAAACTAAAGAAATTGCACTAATAAGAGATGGAAAAAGTAGGGTTTAGAGGGGAAGAAAGTGCGATGATGATCTGGGCAACGGCCTCCTCAAGCTCCGATGAGGTCCAAAAAAATTACTAGGACTGAGGAATGATGAGAGTCAGAGTGGTTTGAGAGGTGGAGAGAAAAAGCCAAATGCAAGTAAAAGGGAGACTATAAGCAGTGTTGCCCCAAACTCTCCCTAGTATATGGTCAAAAGAAAATAAGTGTGTATCTAAATGGTTGCTTGTCTAGTTCAACGTGAAAAAAGTCATCGTGCGATTCAAGTGACCACTGACACATGTGGTAGAGACTCTCAGAGATAAACTCGCTAGAACTACATGACTCTACAAAATTGCCCATGTAGTTTAAATGTGACTGTGTACTACTCGAAATAGCAAGGTCTCAAACATGACATGCATGTGCGGGTCATGATAGAGAGAGAACTCTCTATCATGATATATATGGCAATGGTGATTTAGCCATGTAACGCTTCAGCTAGCCATGTAAGTGGTTTAGAAATTGAAAAATTTCACCAGGAAAGTATTTTTGGTCAATAGTTGATACATGGTACACATGAGTGTCTACCTCTCTCTTGGACCGTGTAAATCCCAGTTTTACATGATTTATACAAGTTCCTGCAACCAGGGAATGACAAGGTCAGATACACAGGTGTGTTTAGCCCGTCTATTGCTCCTAGAATATAATCGTCATGTTTTCAAAAACTGAATCAACTCAAATTTCCTCTAAAGTCAAAGAACAACTAATAATAAGCTATTCAGACAACTTAGTGCTAAGACCATGGACCTAAAGGATGCAAATTACAATAATAATGGATTCAAAACATGAATTATTTAATAGACACAAGCTCACTAAAACATGAACTAAAGCAAAAAAAAACTTAGGTTGTCTTCAAAGAAGCACTTGTTTTATGTCACTAAGCTTGACGTACCTAAAATGAAATCAAAGAGGATCATGAAGATAGTCCCTTGTTATGGACTACACATGACCATCATCATAATGTGAAAGTGTAAGTAGTTTATAAATTGAAAATTTTAACCAGGAAAGTTATTCTGGTCAATAGTTGATGATAGTCCCTTGTTATGGACTACACATGGTGCTGATTGTTACCTTCTTGATATCCTCTTCTTTATTGGAGATTTAAGCAATGGCTCCTCCTCAACAATTTCTAGCACCTCCATGTTTTAAACTAATTCTTTAGTTTGTTCGAGCAACACATTTAGTGGATCCTCTTTAAAAATTTCCTGCACACATTCATAAATAACATCATCAATAATGTCAATTGCAAAACAAGTGTCATCTTCATAATGTGAGTGTTTCATTACCTAGTGAAGCTTGAAGGCAACTTTTTCTTCACCAATTCACAACACCATTTGTTCGTTATTCACATCAATCAAAGCCTTGGACATTGTAAGGAATGGCCGACCCAAAATCAAAGACACTTCCACCTCTTCATCAACATCAAGTATGACAAAGTCAACCGGGAAAATAAATTTACCCACTTTAACAAGCACATCTTGCACTACACCTCTTGGATGTTGAATCTATCAATCACCCAACTGAATTATCATTATGGTCAAGGTTGGCTCACATATCCCGAGCTTCATGAAAATCTTGTAAGGCATTACATTAATGCTTCCGCCTAAGTCAGCTAAAGCACTCTCTTCAACTGAATCTCTGATCACACAAGGAATTGTGAAGTGGATCTTTCAACATTCTAGGTAACGTTTTTAGTAGGATTGCCAAGCATTCTTCACTCAATGTTGTAGTTGATATTTCTCCAAGTTTCTTCTTATTGTTGAGGAGATCCTTCAAGATTTTGCATACATGGGCATTTGGGCCAATGCCTCGACACAAAGGAGATTGATATGGAGTTGCTTGAACAACTATAGAAACCGCTTAAACTGGTCATCAGTTTTACCTTGCTTAAGTCAAGAAGGATAAGGAATTCGAGGGCGATATTCTTTCACTATAGGCTTCTCAATCTCTTCTCTCTTGGCCTCTTCTTCTTCAACTACCATCAGCTTTACTTTTTTTGAAATTGGACTCTTTTCCGCTCTCATTTCCACCATATGGCCACTTCTTAATGTAATTACCTTGACATGCTCTCTAGGATTCACGTCCATATTGCTTGGGAGGATTTCTTAAGGTCTCTCAGGTAAAGATCTTGCGATTTGGCCAACTTGGTTATCAAAGTTTTGTATAGAAGCCTGATGATTCCTCATTATAGCTTCTATGGATACAAGGCGGTTGTCTTAGAGTTTAAAATTTAGCTCGGTGAATTGTTTAAACTTCATCTCTAGCTTATCCAAACTTGGCTTCTTCTCTTGAAATCCGGGAGGTTGACTTAATTTTTGTTATCCTTAGCTATTCCAAGAAACATTAGGATGGTTTTTCCATCCCGGATTGTATGTGGCACTATAGGGATTACAATGGGGTTAATTCATTCCACTAATATAATTCACTTGCTCAACGTGTCCCGAAGAAGCACTCACAATAGGATAATCGCTAGTAGGGTTTCCACCACTATGCGTCTCAAAAGCCATGATTAGAGCTACCCTTGGAGTCATCATTCCATCAATAGTTTTTGCTTAATGACTCCACTTGAGCTGCTAAAGCCGTCACGGAATCAACTTCTAATAAGTGCTTGTGTATGCATATTAATTAGTATGTTTACTTACATTGAGCATTGCTTTTATCAGGTTTTATGGCTCATTCTTGTGTTTTTGTGTTCTCTTGTGCATTTAGGTTTGTGAAGGTCTGTTGAGTACAAATAATGGAAAATAGGTCATGCAGGTTCTTTATGGAGTTCTTTTGTGCAATATAAAGAGCTAGATACAATCCGTGATTATACACATGAGATTATGTGCCAACTTCTAAAGAGTTCAAGTCAATGTGTAACTTAGAAGTGCACAAAGGCAGTTATACATTCATCTTTTAGTTTGTTTGAGGATTTCAAAAGCTCTCCAAATAATTTAAGAAGTCAAGAAATGACACATGACCTACTACATGGTCGTGTGCCTGTCCAGGTAGCCTTAGAAAAAAGAAAGACCGAAACTGAAATCTCTGTATAGTTTTCTATGATGCAGGAAATCTACACGGCCTTGCGGAAATTCCACATGGCCGTGTTGATTGCCCCTGTGAATTTTCAAAAAGGGCAAGTGACCCGATTTCAGAGTTTAAATAGCTGATTTGAATTGTTTTGAAGGGATCTTTTTCCTATCTTTAGGGAAAGTTTAGCTAGGGTTTGAAGAAGGTTTTTGTGAGGTTTGGGAGCGCTTCTACGCCATTCAACATTGATTCCCTTCGAAGGAGAGTTATTGGGGAAGCCACCTAATGACATTGATTCATCGAGGTGTGCTCTACGCTTGACGTAAGAGTCTTTGTAGAAGGAGGAGCAACTCTTGGAGACCATCATCACAGAACAAAAAGGGGACATCTCTATGGATTATTTGCACTTTTTCTTGCTTTCATCTTTCATTTTGTATTGCTCCATGGAGAGCTAAACCACTAGTGGGTAGTTGAACATGTAAACCCGAGGAGGTTGTTTTCATTGACTTTTATTGCGTTTCTTTTAATTGAGTTTTCATTAGAGTTTGAATCTTGTGTGCTTGATGTTTGATTTTTCCCTTAGAGTGACACTAGGGTTGAAAATCTATTTTAATCATCCTTTTGATGAGTGAACATCACTATTATGATTAGATTTACCAAGGGTTAAGAGGGTTGAGAGTTTTAGTCGAGAGGTAGACAAACGTCCCCTTTTCCTTTTCGATGTGATTTATCCTACCTCCATATTCCAATAGTTCTTAGCAATCACATAAAGAGTGAGGCGTCAATAGTTTTCTCTCCGCTGGGGCTTATTTATGATTAGGGATCTTTTGCCTAAACTAAACGGTTTGATCTAGATTCGGGAATAGGGTTTATAACTTGGAATCCCTAGAGCTTTAAGCAGTCATACATGATGTGAGGTGTCGAGATTTTTCTCTCTGTTGGGATCTCGTAGGGAACTAGTCATGGTTGGTCTTAGATTTGGGACCTTGTGCTTTTGGATTTCCATAACTCATTGAACCTTAATTAGAGAAGCTTAATTCTAGTCTTGCACTTGTAAATAGAATTCTAGGGAGAGCATTGTCCGGGTGCCCCACTTTCTCATCAATTGTTTCCTCTACTTAGCCCTTTGCTTTTGTTTTTTTCTTCATAGTTTGATAGCATCTTGATTGATTTCACTAATCCATTTTCCACTTGGCTATTTAGCAAAGTTTACTTGTAGCTAGAGTCTATTCCCTGCAGATTCGACTTCCAGCCCTTTAGGTACTTTCTTACGTTGACACCTATGCACTTGCGTTGTACACATGCAAGGGTGTGTCAACCTCAAACACTCCGACTGTCTTCACTTGCTTAGCTCTTGAATTCCATTGGTAACTGTGCATTGCCATGTCCTGAAACAACTTTCTAAGCCTCGTCTAATGTCTTGTTTCCCACAGCCCCACTGGCCAGCAGCATCAATGGTTTGTTTCACACCTTGATTTAACACTAGATAAAAAGTTTGAACTTCCATCCATCCCATAAGACCATGTTGTGGACATTGCCTCAAAAGATCATTTTATCTTCCCAGCTTCATATAATGTTTCCTCATCTTGTTGAGTGAAAGAGGCTATGTCATGTTGAAGTTTTGTTGTCCTCCTTGGTGGAAAGTAGCGAGTAAGGAATAGCTTAGCCAATTGGTCCCAAGTAGTAACCGAAGCTCAAGGTAATGTTTGTAGCCACTCCTTCACCCTTGACTTCAGTGAAAATGGGAAAACCCTCAAATGGATAGCATCATTGGTAATCTCATTTACCTTCAACATGTCACACACCTCTAAGAAGGTACTCAAGTGAGCATTATATAGTTTGATTTTTGTGGGATCATTAATTATTTAACTTAATAAGGGAACTTGTTAACAGGACTTTGTTTGTGTGGTTTTCAAAATCATCATCATCATCATCATCATCATCATCATCATCATCATCATCATCATTATTATTATTATTGGCAAATGTGACAAAGCTATGAAAAGAGTGTGCATGGGCAGAGAATTGAACTCTTAGCCCGGGTGCTCTCACATGGTGCTTAGGTGCTTACAATCCCACAAAGGGAGGCTTGAATTTGAGGCTTCTTGAATGCCCCACACCAATGTCTTTCATAGTGGGGGCAATACCGTTGGGTTATAAACCCTTTGGCAAGCACGTTATTATTCTCTTACATGGGTTTATTTTTTAATTATTTCAATTTGAAATAATATTGAAATTAAAAATTTTTTTAAGTACTAATTAAGTAGAAGATAAGGATAACAATAGTAATTGAGAAGAGAATACTCACTAAGATCCATGTTGTTCTTGGAATACACTGTCATGGGGTTGTTAGCAGTGATAGAGATTGGCTTGCGGGGAATTGGACTTCTTGTTGGAATTGAACCACCTATTTTCAATGACAATGAAGTGATTATTGTGATAACAAAAATGAATCTCAAGGCACAAAAGGACCTCAAATCAACCATCTTTATCAAGGTAAATGAAGATTGACGAAGATGTTGGTGTATTGGTCTTTGAGAACATGACATATGTATATATATTATCAATCCCATTGATATCCACAATGCTAAAATCGGGTTGAATCACAGCTTTAAAAGGGTCTAGAATCGGGCATCCACATGGGCGTGGGGAATTTCCACACACCCATGTGGATTCTCTGGAAATCTCATTTTCAGCCGGCCGTGAATAGCACTGCTACATTAATTTGCTACAGTGTTTTGCTATAATACCGGCTAGAAACACTCCCGAATCCATGTTTTTCATCGAGGTAACATAAATAGGCACATGTTTACGATGTAGATCACGTCACTTTTTCAATAAATGGCCTCATCTGTGAAAATCTTGCTATCAATGCACAAATCGGGATACTCGAACGTGACTATCTTTGTGCCCCTCCACATCATTGTACTCACTTGAATACCTAGAGGTTGGCACACATTCTCGTATCTTGAGCCCAACTTGTGTCTTCGCATTTGTTCCTTCCCAAGATTTCATCAAATACTTCATTCATGATCTACATTGGCTTCTTTTCTCAATATTTAGTTTCATAACCCTACATGCGCAAAAGAACACAAATACACATGTAATAGAGCTTAAACCTGATAAAAGTAATGCTCATCATAAGGAAAGAACACTTCACATTCTTATTACACAAGCACTTATCAAACTCCCCACATTTAAGCTTTTGCTTGTCCTCAAGCAAAGAAATAAAACATTGAAGCATAGAAGAAGGAAAAATTGAAAGTGCTCGTCCTTAGGTTCACCAGAGCATGCAAAGAGAGCATTCTACACGTAAGGGAAATTTCAACACTAAATATGAAAAAATCAATGCTCTAGCTAAAACTTGAATAAAAAAGAACAACAACCTGAAACTGTGTGAGTGTGTGTAAACTCACTCAATTCAACCCAAAGTATACTCCTCAAAGTTCTATATAAAAGGGACTTATTTATCTACAAAACAACAAGATGGTAGTAGCTTCACACATCCTCTAAGGTAGCTTTTTCCAAAGCGGCCGCTAAGGTGGCTTTCACACTTTCGATGTTGTAGCTCTTTCTACCGGAGTGGTAGCATTCACTCATCCCATGAGATAGTTCTTTCTCTCATTAGGACATAACTAGTATCCGACTTATGAGAGTAGCTTCATAGTTCATAGGTGGTAGCTCTTTCCACCCACAATGCACAACTAAACGATATATCTATATATATATTTTTCTACAAAATAAAACAAGAAACAAAACTAATTAGTTCCTTAAATAATGAACTTGAGTTTCCAAAAGAGTTTCAAGAGTGAGTGGTACAACAAGTATCAATCGGGCAAAAATTCTTACAAATTCAAGTTAAAACTAGAGCATGAGAACATTCAATGTTAAAACATCTCCTAAACTCAAGAATAAAAACATTGAAACTAAGGTGAACCGCCATTGACTATGTGATCATGTATGTCAATCAAAACTTGTGTAAAAGACATGTGCAACGTGAACTCCCCCCCCCCCACACACACACACACTTAAGATGTACATTATGCTCAATGTACACATGCAAGCACAATAAAAAGTAAATCAATCAAGTATATGTGTGGGAGTGGAAATTGAAACAATACTCCCCTGACTCCTAGTGTTGCATTTATTGGAGCTAAATCTTTGGGAGTAAAGTTCCAACAGGTTGTGAAGCTCACACGGCCCACATTGGCCTTGTCCATGACTAGTTCTCAATTTCTATACTGACAAGACAATCTACACGCACACACAAGGGGGTTCAGTAAAGCTTAATAAACAAAAAAACTTGAGTATATAAAAGATAGAGCAATGAAATATAACTCAAACAAAAAAAATAAAAAAATATAGATATATCATTTAGTTGTGCGTTCTGGGTGGAAGGAGCTACCACCTATGAAGTATGAAGTTTCTCTCATAAGTCAGATACTAGTTATGCCCTAATGAGAGAAAGAGCTATCTCATGGGATGAGTGAAAGCTACCACCCCGGTAGAAAGAGCTACCAGATCGAAAGTGTGAAAGCCATCTTAGCGGCCGCTTTGGAAAGGGCTACCTTAGAGGATGTGTGAAGCTACTACCATCTTTTTGTTTTTTTATGTTTTGTAGATAAATAAGTCCCTTTTACTTATAACTTTGAGGAGTATACTTTGGGTTGAATTGAGTGAGTTTACACACACTCACACGATTTCGGGTTGTTGTCCTTTTTTATTCAAGTTTTTAGCTAGAGCATTGATTTTTTTTGTATTTAGTGTTGAAATTTTGATTACTTGTAGAATGATCTCCTTGAATGCTTTGGTGAACCTAAGGCTGAGCACTTTCAATCTTTCCTTCTTCTATGCTTCAATGTTTTATTTCTTTGCTTGAGGACAACCAAAAGCTTAAGTGTAGGGGAGTTTGATAAGTGCTTGTGCGATAAGAATGCGAAGTGTTCTTTTCTTATGATGAGCATTACTTTATCAGGTTTAAGCACTAATACATGTGTATTTGTGTGTCTTTTGCGCATGTAGGGAAAGACGATTTACCGACGAGTTGAAGATGTAGATCTTAATATCAGCTCAAAAAATCAAGTAAAATCCTTCTAAAATGATGATACAAGGTCGAGCGAGTGAGTGTGTGTGTTTTCTGAGCAGTTGAGAGTGTGAAGGTAGAGAAACTCGAATAGATTTTAACGAAAAACCTCGACTTTAGAGTTTCTGTACATCCACACGGACGTGTGGAAATTACCCACGCCCATGCGATTCCACAGGAGAGACCCAAATGGGTAGACACAGGGTCAGCTCACAGGGGCACTCGCACGTCCCTGTGTCTTCTCGGGATGGAAGATAGCTCCTCTGCAGAGATCCACATGGGCGTGCAGAAATTACCCACACTCGTGTGTTAATCACAGGGTCATCCATAGGGGCGAGTCCACGCCCCTTTGTCTTCTTGGGAAAAATCTCTAAGTCTCTACAGGAAAACACAAGCCAGTGCGGAAATTATCCACGCTTGTGTGAAATTCGCAAGGTCACGCACTGGGGCGAGTCCACACCCCTGTGGCCTCTCAGGATGAACTCACAGTAGAGACCCATGGGCGTGTGGAATTTCAACACACCCGTGCATTTTCTCTGGATGCCTTAGAAAACTCCGCAGGCTCTTCAAAAAATTCCTGAACATATAAAAACACTTAGAGCTTGCCCTATCATGTAAAATAAACCAGTGAAAACATGAGAAACTAGCTCGCATGATCAAAAACTTTGATAAACACATTAAAGTACACAATAACACCAAAAATCCAAAGGAAAAATCACAACAATGCATCAAAACACATAGACATCAACACTCAAAGTCTTATTCCTGCAAAGACTAAACAACAATTAGAAAAATAGTAAATGCTTGGGTTACCTCCCAAGAAGTGTTTGTTTAGTATCATTAAGCTTGACGTACCATGTCTTACCTCACAGGGGCTCATAGATGAAGGTTTCTCTCTTAACCATGACTTGAAAGCACGATGAGCAAAGTCTTTTGATGGTAGAGGGGGAGTTATTGGACTTGTTACCACTTGAGGATCCATCACTATTGTTGCGCTCTTATGTATCCCCAACAGCCTTGGGGTGTTTCTTGCGACGTCTCCTCGCTCATTTCATCTTCCAGAGCACCTTCTTCAAAATCCATAGGGTAGATGGTACTTTCTCCTCAAGAGCAAGCATCATCAACTCCTCATTCTCCACTTCTTGGTCTAGCAATCCCTCGTATGGGTCCAGATTCAACATTTCCTGCATATATTAATTGATTAGTTCATCATTAGTGCCAAGAAAATATAAAGTATCATCAAAGTCAAGAGAATGTCGCATAGCTTCGGTGAGGCGGTATGTGAGCTTGTCATCTCCAACCCTCAGTGTCAACTTCCCGTCGTCCATGTTGATTAATGCCTTGGACGTACGCAAGAATGGCCTCCCACATATCAAAGGAACATCTGCATCCTCATCGACATCCAATACTACGAAGTCTACAAGAAATATGTACTTGTTCACCTTGACAAGCATCGTCTTCAATGATGCCCCCTAAGATGTCTCACCATTTAGTCTGTCAATTGCAATGTCATCCGAGTGGGCCTAGGCTCTCCCAAGCCTAGCATCTGAAAAAGAATGAGTATGGCATGACGTTGATACTAGCCCCTGAGTCTACCAATGCCATCTCTTCACCCAAGTTGGCAATGTTGCACGGGATAATGAAGCTTCCTAGGTCATTTTTTCTTGTTCAGCATATTCTTTTGCAACACCGCCAAATAAGAGGCATCTAAGATCATCGATGCACTCTCTTCCAATTTCCTCTTGTTGGTCAAAAAATCTTTCAGGATCTTAGCATACCGAGACATTTGAGACAACACCTCTACAAAAGGAATGCTGATGTGCAATTGCTTAAATAGACTTAAGAACTTCTTGTATTGCTCTTCATTTTGGTCATTCTTCAATTTTGAAGGGTAAGGAATTCTTGGCTTGTAAGGTGTAGGTGCCACCTCCTTTTCTTTGTTAACTCTTTCCTTAACCTCCATGACCTCCAGTGCCTCAACATTGGTCTTCTCACTAGAAATTTTACCCTCCACCTCATAACCACTTCTCAAAGTGATCACCTTCACATGTTCACGAGGGTTGGTTTCAGTATTACTAGGCAAACTACCTTGTGGCCTCTCTGATAGAGACTTCACGATCTGTCACACTTGGTTTTATAGATTGTGTAGTGAAACGGTGTTGTTGCAAAATGCAACCTCTACCGATTGGAACCGTGTATCAGATGATTGCACAAATTGGGTCAAGGCTTTCTCTAAATCGGTCATCCGGGTCTCCAAACCTGACACTCTATTCTCCATGTTTAGGGCTTGTTGCTGAAAACCCGATGGTGCTATGGCCTTTTGTTGCCTTTGGTTACTCCATGAGAAATTGGGGTGGTTCCTCCACCCTTGGTTGTTGGTGTTGTTATACCGATTGCCTTGGTTTATCATTGCATTACCCACAAAGTCAACTTGCTCAACGGATGATGTATCACCAACGGCTATTGAGCAATCGGATGGGGTATGTCTTTCTCCGCATCCATCACAATTTGTTACCACCGCCAATCTAGGAGAAGTTAGAGTGTCTAACTTCTTACTCAATGCCTCCATTTGAGTTGTTAACGATGTAACCGCATCAATTTCTTGGAGTACGGCCACTTTCTTCCTTTCCCTTCCATTCCATTGGTAGCTATTCATAGCCATTTGTTCCACTAATTGTCGGGCTTCATTAGGGGTCTTATTCCCCATTGTATCTCCTGTGGAGGCATCTAAAAGCTTTCTTGTACTTGGATTAATCCCGTTGTTAAAGGTCTGAATGATCATCCACTTAGGGAATGCATCTTATGGACACTTCTGCAAAAGGTCTTTGAAATGCTCCCATGTCTCAAACAAGGACTCGAGCTCCATCTGAACAAACGATGAAATCTCATTACGAAGCTTTGCCAACTTTCCCAGAGGGAAGTACCTAGCCAAGAAAGATTCGACCATGTCATTTCAAGTCATGATGGATGCTCAAGGTAAAGAATGTAACCACTGCTTTGCTCTTCCATTTAGAGAAAATAGGAAAACCCTTAATCTAATAGGATCATCCGTAGCATTGTTGATCTTCGGTATGTCACAAACTTCCAAGAAGTTTTCATTGTGATTAATTGGATCCTCATCGGGCAAACCATTGGACTGCGCTGACTGCTGGCTTCAGCTCAAAGTTCTTAGTTGTAATCAGGGGTCACACAATGCTAGATTGTGTCCCCAATACTGAAGGTCTGGCATAATCAGAAAGTGTTCTCCGTTGCTCATTCTGTTCTACCTTGTCTTCTGACTCTTCAATGTCTATTTTTGCTTGATTCAATGGTTCTTGCACATGTTCTTTACCCTTTCTTCTGAGTGTATGTTCAAGTCCAGGATAACCTTTAAGCAATGTCGAAGGGTTCTCTTGGGTCATAACCTGGAGCTGCATAAAAGAAAGGAAAAGAAATCAGAACGATGAAAGAATAAGAAGATGTGAAATAGAAAAATAAATGAATGAATAGGTAAGATAGCAAAGTGCAAAGTATCTTTAAACGCCTACTCCCCAGCAACAGTGACAAAAACTTGACAACACCCCTTGCGTGTGACATGCAAGTGCATGGGTTTGTCGAAGTAATAAATTCCAAGGTGAGTGGGGTATTGTATCCACAGGGAGTAGAGAATAAAAATACTTAAGTTTCTACTTAACCAAGTGAAGACAGAATAATGATTTTGTTGATAAAATGTAATTAAAGCAAGAATAAAAGAAACAAGAAAGAGAGAAGCACAAATAGATGAGAAGTAAAGAAATCGATAGAAGTGGGATACTCGGATATTGTTCTACCTAGGATAATTGCTTCAAGTGCAAAATCAACTATTATATCTCCTAATTGACGCTTAATGAGTCGTGGAAATCCTTAAACACATGGTCCCAAACCTAAGGTCAACCGTGACTAACTCTACCTTATGCCTAGTGAAGAAATCAATCAATCTTAACGCATCACACTGTGTGGAGTTGCAAGACACTCTAGGGATGCCAAGTGATAAACCCTATTCCAATGTATAGATCTAACCCTCTCGTCCAGGCGAAAGACTCCTAGTCCCACTTAAGCCGTAGGTGCTAAAGTCACTTCAATACTTCACTCCATTGCCTGTGCAACTAACCACCAACGAAGGTCATCCCTTAGGCCATTCACTCTACTATGACCACAAAGAACTCCTGAAACATGGAGGTAGGATAAATCACATCGGAGGGGAAAGGGGACACTTCACTATCTCTCGACTCACCATCTCGACCCTTTCTAATCTTGCAATGTCTAACCCTCATCGTGTGTCACTCACTCAGAAAGGTTACCAATGTAGACTCTCAACCCTTGTTGCATTCTAAGGGACAAATCATGCAACAAGCATTTAGGATTGAAACCCAATTAAAGACATCAATTTAGGAAAATATAATAAAAGATTAATGAAAACAAATACATCCTAGGGTTCACAAATCCAAATACCCGCTAGGGCTTTAGCACTCCATGGAGCTAGTTACAATCAACAATGACATCGAATGTAAAAACAAGTAATCCATAGAGAAATCCCCTTAGTATTCGTGTCGATAGTCTTGTGTAGTAGCCTCGTCTTCTACAAAGGTTCCCTTGTCTAGGGCACACCTCGCCGGATCGATGGCAATGAATGCTCCCCCAACAACCTTCTTCCAAGAGGAACGCGGTGTTGAAGACATAGAATCCTTCCAAAAGCCTTGCCAATACCTATCTAGACCCTAGCCGCAAGCTTCTCCAAAGTTGGAGAAAAGATGGAAAAGAAGGTGCTGAAATCGGGCTGAATTGCGGTTTTAAAATGGCTGGAATCAGGCATCCACACGGCATGGGGAATTTCCACATGCCAATGTGGATTCCCGAAAATCTCATTTTCAGCAGGCCATGAACAGTACTGCTACAGTGTTGCTGCATTTGTTTTGCTATAATACCCTGTTACGGTACCGGCCAGAAACACTCCCCAATCTATATTTTTCATCGAGGTAACATAAACGGGCTCACGTTAACGCCGTAGATTACGTCATTTCTTCAATAAATGGCCTCATTGCTAAAGATCTTGCTATCAATACACAAATCGGGATACTCAAATGTGACTGCCTCTGTGCCCCTCCACATCATTGTACTCGCCTGAATACCTGGAGGTTGGCACACATTCTTGTATCTTGAGCCCGACTTGTGCCTTCATGTTTGTTCCTTCCCAAGATTTCATCAAATAGTGCATTAACGATCTTCATTGGCTTCTTTTCTCAATATTTACCTTTGTAACCCTACATGCTCAAAAGAACACAAATACACATGTACTAGCACTTAAACCTAATAAAAGTAATACTCATCATGAGGAAAGAACACTGCACATTCTTATCGCACATGCACTTATCTCAAAACCATAATCAAGCATATCAAAATTTATTACAATGCGATATGGTGATGATAAGTGCTTGTGTGATAAGAATGCGAAGTGTTTTTTACTTATGATGAGCATTACTTTTATCGGGTTTTAACACTAATATGTATGTATTTATGTCACTTTCATGCATATAAGGTTGTGAAGCCGAATCTTAGAGAAAGAAGCAAATGTAGATCTTGAGTGCACCATTTGGAGGAAATCTTGAGAAGGTTCAAACGTGAAGACATAAGTCAGGTTTAAGATGCTAGAATGTGTGTGAACCTCCTTGTATTCAAGCTAGCACAATGATTTGGAGGGGCACAAAGGCAGTCACATTCTCTGTATTCCGGCTTGTGCATGTGTAACAAGATCTCCACCAACGCGGCCGTTCATTGACAAAGCAAAGCGATCTACGACGTAAACGTGTGCATGTTTACATTACCTCGATGAAAGCATGGTTCCGGGAGTGTTTGGGACCGGT
Organism: Dioscorea cayenensis subsp. rotundata; assembly: GCF_009730915.1. Classification (NCBI taxonomy): domain Eukaryota; kingdom Viridiplantae; phylum Streptophyta; class Magnoliopsida; order Dioscoreales; family Dioscoreaceae; genus Dioscorea; species Dioscorea cayenensis. Next base: position 15,013,377 of record NC_052476.1, on the reverse strand, counting down.
AGTGTAGCAGGCCACTGTAGTAGGGCAATACAGCAAAAATACTGTAGCAGGTACTGTTCACAGCTGGCCGAAGAAGGAGTTGTGCAGAGAAGCCACACTGGCGTGTGGAAATCCCACACGCCCTTGTGTTAATTCCACAGGCCCGTGTGGAATATCCACAAAGGCGTGTGGATTCTTGATTCCAGCACTTTAAAACCCGATTTCAGCCCCTATTTCAGAATTCTTTTCTCCATTTTTTCCCTAACTTGAGAGAAGCCTGCGGCTAGGGATTTGAGAGGTATTGGCTAGGGATTGAGAGAGGTTCTACAGCTCTGACATCGTGCTCCATTTGGAAGAAGGTTAGTGGGAGAGCTTTCCTCGGCACCGATCTGGCGAGGTGTATCCTAGGCCGGACAAAAGGACCTTTGGACGAGTAGAAGACTCTCCACAAGACCATCATCACGACCATCGAAGGGGTTTTCTATGGATACTATGTTTTTACATTCGATTTCATTGATTGCAATTAGCTATATGGAAAGCTAAACCCCCTAGTGGGTACTTGGATTGTGAACCCTAAGATGTATTCATTTCATTGAACCTTGTTATTATGTTTTCATTAATTGATGTTTTTATTGAGTTCCAATCTTGAATGCATTGATTGTGTGAATACTCCCTTAGAGTGACACTAGGGTTGAGAGTTCTTGTTGTTAACCCTTGTAAGTGAGTGACACACCACGAGAGTTAGACAAAGCTAGATTGGAGAGGGTTGAGAGGGTGATTCAAGAGGTAGCGGAGCATTCCCTTTCCCCTCTGGTGTGATTTATTCTACATCCAATTCCTCAAGTTCTTTGCGGTCATAGTAGAGTGAATGGGCTAAAGGGATGACCTTCCACTAGGGCTTAGTTGCGAGTGCAATAGAGTGAAGCGTTGAAGTGACTTTAGCATCTAGGGCTTAATTGTGGCTAGGGACCTTCGGCCTGTACCAAAGGGTTAGGTCTCTACATATAGGAAGAGGATTTATCATTTGGAATCCCTAGAACTCATTGCAATTCTATACGAGTGCAAGGTTGAGAGGTTGTTTAATTTCTCCTCCGGGACATGTATAGGGTTAGGCATGGTTGACCTTAGATTTGGGACCATGTATTAAAGGATCTCCACGACTCATTAATGCATTAGTTAGGAATCAGAATAGAGGTTTTTGCACTTGAAACAATTGTCATAGGTGGATCAATATCCGAGTACCCCATTTATATCGATTGCCTTACCTCTCCTTTTTACTAGTGCTCTCTCCCTCTCTTGTCTCTTTTACTTTTGTTTGCATTACATCTTGTCACACAAATAACTATTCATATTTCATTTGTTAAGAAACAATTTATGTATTTTACTCCCTACTCCCTCTGGATATGATACCCACTCACCTGGGATTTTATTACTTCGACAAACCCGTGCACTTGCGGGACATACGCAAGGGGCTTTGTCAGGTGATGATTTTCATATCTTTTGAAGATAGAGGGAAATTCAGTGACTATCAAACTTTTAGAAATAAAGATATTTGAGAGGATGAAAGGGTGAGATGGTATTTTGTAAACAATTTAATGATTTATTGTATGATCTTCCTCCCCACCTCGGTGTAGAATTATTTAGTTCATCTTCTTCTACGGAATGTCAATGCCAATTAAAAACAAAACTTGAGTAACATAGCCCTAGCTACATGCTTTTGCTAAGTTTGTCCTCAAACCAACACACATCACACTATAAAATAATGGTTACCAAATTATACTAATATACTAGAAAGGTTCAATATATAAACACACTATCTTTTTCCCCTATTTGATGTGACACAATTTAGTTGATTCCCTTGTACAAAATCTTAATTACAATTTGAATCAATGCTATCTATCATAGTATATATAAGAATATCAAGTTATAATATATAGCAAATAAAAAATTTTACACAGGTTTGTAGGTGATTTCATGTTTTTTATATCTACATGCACATATATTGATTGCATCTCTTACTAGCAAGTGATCTAGTGGTATCAAATAATAGTGTGTATTAAAAAGCTAGATGTCAATTAAAAGAGACTAGAAGTGCTAGTACTAATTGCTCTTCAATTATTTATGTTAACTATTAATCAGAGTTTCTAAACTAAAAATAGATAATGCAAATCAAGAGTTAATTTAATCAAGGAATAAAGGAAAGACAATCAATCAATAGAGGAGGTATCCGAACATGGATTCTCCAAAGATACAATTGCAATTGGACTCTACGTCGGTTGAAAGTTAGATTATTTTAAACAATGGAGACTCCTATAGTATTGTGCTAATACCTTTTGTAAGGCTACTAGCTCCTAATCCCATAAAAAATTAATTGAAATCTTTTTGTAATTGGACCCTCATACAATGTCAATATGCTCTATAGATCACTATATTAGGATTAATGGCATCTTACTCTCTAATCCTAATCTATAAGGGTTGCAACACCTAATATTCATAACACTATTTACCTATACTAGATCTATACATGATGATTTCTCAATATCACACCAAATCAAACATGAATTAAAGCTTTTTCTATATATATGACTCATCAGTCGAAGTACACATAGTTGAATCACAAGTGAAACTATATAAATTAATATGAAAGTATTTGATTACAACATCAACCTGAGTTTCTTTGATATTTGGATACCCAAAGTGTTAAGTTTCTCATCCAAGAGAAGTTCTTAATGCAAACTAGGACATTGAAAATCAAATAAAACATCAAAGGAAACCCACTTGTACTCCAATTAGAATCTCATATGATGCCATATAAACTCTTTACTGATGTCCTCCTTAAACCCAAACAATTCCTTTTAAGAAGATGGCATTAAAGATTGATAACATTCTACAAAAGTACTAATAACAATCACGACTATCCTTTTTATTCTTAGAAAATTATGGTTAAGTACATGCTAAAAACAAGCATGTTCAAGACATGTACTTAAATCCCAAGCAACCTAAAGAGAAATTCTCAATAAAATATCAAAAGGCAATGTTTTCTTATGATTTACACTACCATGCTCTTGTTCGTATAACTTCTTTAAAAGTGATACAATGATTTTACTAAAGTGCATGATACCAATGCTTGCTATAGTAAAAAATGGATTGTGAAAGGTTAGAAATTAGTAAATCCTGTGAAAGTGAAAGTGATTGTTAAGGGTGATCATTGGATGATCTTGGTAAAGGTGTGTTGTGTCAAAAGGAGGTTGGGACCAATGAATGGTTGGTTAATGATAAGTGCGTGAGTGTACATGTATTTCTATTATTTTTCCACAATCAATTGGTATGGATTTAATCATTTATGTAGAAAATGGTACTTAATTTCTTGTTTTATTGATTTTCAGGCACGAGCAAGAGCATAATAAACATAAGGGAGCCAAATAAAACAATTCTAGGGGAAAGTTGATGAAGAAGGAGCTCTCTCAGAATAGAAATTAGAGAACATACCAACCAGCTAAACACCTTACTGCCCCACTATAGTTGTACTTGTATTCATAAATATTATATAGAAGAGCTTACTTGTAGGCTTATGCTCATAAGCATGAGTATAATGGTAATACAAAGGGCTATGGGCATGATTTATGCTCGTAAGCCAAGGTCATGTGGAGAAGATACCTATAAGTTACCTATAAAGGACACAACCTTTCATCTCCAAATACATACAGCCTCATTCTTATGCTTGTAAGTTACTCGTAAAGGGCTAGGGACTAAAGGATTTACTAAGGTTTCTAAGGAATCTTTTGACAACCAAACAAAGGAAAGAGATGAAAAGACTTTTAAGGGTTTTCCTCATGAAATCCAAGCAAGGTTGAAGTTTCAACAAGGATGTATGACGCAGAGGGATAAGGTTGAAGGCTTGTTCAGTCTGAGAATGCCCAAGGCAACAACAAGGTAACAAACTTAAACCCTGTAAAGTCTTAGAATAACAAGGGATTTAGTAAAAAACAAAAAAAAACACTTTTATTTCATCAAAATCAACTACTCAACTTAGCCCAAGGGCATACAATAAATAGACCAAAGAATATTATTAGTAAATAACCCTAAAAAGGAGACACATCAAAACTTTGCTAAAAAAGGCAAGTTTTTAATTTACAGCTGGAAAATAAAACACTTAATAAAATAAAGCTAATGCCTAAAATGACTTATAAATATGGGAGTTGTAGCCAAAGATATAATCAAATCAAATCTTTCCCAAAAACTGCAAAATCCATGTTTTCGAGGCCAAGATGATGGAATTCGGCCAAACACTGGCTTGACCCACAAGAAAAGCTAGTGATCTATTCTCGATGACACGATTTCCATCAAGTGGGACCCTCAAAACACCAAAACTCAACCTCTTGGAAAATTACCAAAATACCCCTATTAGGGACTGTCCCATTTTTCTAGAAAGGCACAGGCTAGCTCCTCAATACGCCCCTGCATCATTCCCTCTAGGCTGAATAAAATTTGTTTTTAAATTTTCATCATCTAAGGAATCACCATAGTAGTGTACCAAGTGCTTGAAGTTAAACACATCTCCCGTTTAGATATGGCTTAGTAGCTTGAGTCGGTAAGCATTAGGGTTGATCTTCTCAATGATCTCTACTGGCCCAATCTTCTTGGCAGACAACTTATTGTACTCCCCACAGGGAACCTTTCTTTGGTCAGGGCAACCCACACATAATCGCCAACTTCAAACTCTAGATGCCTATATCTTTTGTTAGCACTTTCTTTGTATATTCTCCTCGAATCTTGCAAAGGTTAGTAGATTGGTAGTATCCTTGGCAAGGTTCAATTGAACGGTCTCCCTTCTAGGTAATAATATAATCTGTACTCTATCCTTGGTAAAGTTGTAAGTATTAATCCTACCATCATGCACAATGCTTTGATCATATTGCCAAGGTCTCCCAAGCAGCAAATGATCCGTATTTATAGTAACCACATCACACCACATGGCATCTTTATATCTAGATCCAATAGAAAAAGAGATCAAAGCATGTTGAGACACAGTTACCTCGCCCACCTTCTTTAGCCATGCAAGCATGTAAAGCTTAGGATGCTTCTCGGTTTTGATTCCAAATTTTTGAATGGTTGTTGCAGACATGATATTCTTGAAATGACCTCCATCGATCACAAAACAAAATACCTTCCCAAGATTATACAAGTTAAGTGGAATATGTTGGTCCTCAACTAATCCTCCTCAACAAGCCTTGATGTTAGACTAGACCACTTAACAACCAATGTAGAACCCACATCACCTTCGATAAACTCCTCGTTTTCAACATCATCAGGTTGCTCATCTACAACCATTTCTTTATTTTTCCTCCTCGAGATCGGTCGCATCAATAATAAGTACCTTCTTCCTGGCCGGTTTTTAACACTCAGATAGTCGATGACACACTTTTCCATAGCCAAAACACCGAAATATGGCACTATTAGCTTTGCCATACAAATGTGCAGTGTTAGCGTTCTTAGTAAGCTCTCATGTTTCAACATATAACACGTCACTAGGATGGCTACTGCTGCTACCATCACTGTGAGTTAGGCCCGGAATACTAGTATTATGTCGCCACTGCTTCTCCACCTACAGAACCCTCTGATGTGCTGTAGATACAGAAACAAGATCAAACATGTTAATAGAATCCTGAACCCGCATCCTCAATCCTTTATTGTAACATGCCACCAACTAATCCTCCATCTCTTGGATCTCATTTTGGGCAACAAGTTGGTAAAATTACATGGTTTAATCGTCCACCGACTTGTTACCTTACCTCAAAGCTCTGTAGCCTTTGATACATCAACCTCTAAAAGTTATAAGGAAGGAATTGCTCATGTAGATGCTTCTTCATCTTGTTCCACGTACAAATCTTTGGCTTTCCCAACCAGTTCAATATTAGCTTCAGTTACTGAAGCCTAGTGGCCACTAAACATACACGCTTATCTTCTAGCACGCCTTTGAACTCTAAAATCTCCTCCACAATCATCAATCAAACAAGAAACTCCTATGGTTGTAGGCCTATATGCAATTCTAGAATATTAGTGAACATACCCATCTCCCATCATCTCTGATCGTACTCCACAGGACCTCTCCTATATTGAGTTACCTCCTCACCGTAACCAACATTAGTTTGTGTGACATTTGGTACCGGTTATTCATCATCGACGCCATCATTTGGGTCATCATATCCATCATGCCCTTAAATTATTGATCTACTAATTACACAAATCTCTGCTATATTTGATTCATCTAATCGCGCTCATAGATGTCTTAAAGGTTTTGCTTACGCCAAGGTACCATGTCTACTCTAATAATAAACGAAGCTCTAGTACCAACTAATGCAGCAGGATAAGGTTGAAGACTTGTTTAGTCTCAGAGTGCTTGGGTTCAAATCACTATAGAAAGTTTGAATAATCTTCTACTCCGGGAACCCATATTGATGACATTTCTGCTGGAGCTCCTGGAACCCAAATTGCTGATCTACTAATTACACAAATCTCTGCTATATTTGATTCATCTAATCGCGCTCATAGATGTCTTAAAGGTTTTGCTTACGCCAAGGTACCATGTCTACTCTAATAATAAACGAAGCTCTAGTACCAACTAACGCAGTAGGATAAGGTTGAAGAGTTGTTTAGTCTGAGAGTGCTTGGGTTCAAATCACTATAGAAAGTTTGAATAATCATCAACTCCGGGAACCCATATTGATGACATTTCTACTGGAGCTCCTGGAACCTATCCCATGTCTCAAAAAGAGACTCCAATTCCATTTGCACAAAAGAGGATATTTCATTCCTAAGTGACACGCGTCCGAATATGCGTGTGTGTACCGCAAGTGCACAGGTGTCGAAGTAATAAATACCCGGTGAGTCGGGTAGTCGAATCCACAGGGAACAGGGCTACTAGTACTAACTTCTTCTCTGCTATCTAGCCTAATGATAATGGGATAGTGTGGTGATCTAATGTGCGAAGAGATGAACACCGGAGATGAATATGCAAGTGTAAAATGGAAGAAGAATCTCAATCAGTAAAAGTGGGGTATTCGGGCATTGCTCCCCCTAGGATTCAGGTATTAGGTACCGGATAAGCAAAGTGTTTCTATGATGAGTAAGTTAAGTCGTGGAAATCCAAACATAATCGGGTCTATCTCTAGATCACCGATACTAGTCCCCTACGAGGTCCCGGTGGAGAAATCACTCAATCTCAACACCTCACACCACATATGACCGCAAAGCACTCTAGGGATTCTAAATTGTGCATCCAATTCCTAAAGATTGATCCAACCCTAATTCCCAGCGAAGGATCCTAACCCCCTACAAGGTCCCGGCGGAGAAATCGAGCAATCTCACGCCTCCCACCAAATATGGTTGCATAGAGCTTAGGGAATGGAGATAGAATACACCAATCGGAGGGGGAAAGGGGATACTTCACTATCTCATGATTTACCCTCTCAACCCTTTTCAATCTTGAGGTTCTAACCCTAATGGAGATCTCTCTCCCACCAAGGCAACAAATCATGCAAATCCAATCAACCACAAGGATTAATTAAACAAGCAAGCAATGAGAATACAAGATTAAAACTTAATCAAACTCGGATTAAATAGAAACACTAAGCAAATCCACAAAAGATGAGAATCCTAGGGTTCGCAAGCCCAAATACCCTCTAGGGTTTTAGCTCTCCATGCAGCAACATACAAAACACACCATCAATGAATGAAAGTACATTAAAAACCATAGAAATAAACCCCTTATATATGAACCGATGGCCTTGATGGAGAGCTTCGACGTCTTGAAGGACCCACTCCGAGCTAGGTTTCACCGGTGGCTTCCTTTTATGCTATGACGTAGGGAGGAATCGATCAAAGTTGGTGACGAAGCACCTCCAAAGCCGCAAAGACCTCCTCTCCAAACCCCTAGCCGTCTCACCCCTCAAGAGCCGCCAAAAGATGAGAAAGAATAGGGCAAAAATAGCTATTTATAGGCCTTAGATCGCGTCCCGTCACGTGCCCCTCACGCGCCCGTGGTGGATTTTCCACGCGCGCGCGTGTCGCAGAAATTTTCACGCGGGCGCTGGAATTTCCACGCCGCGTGAGCGATGAATTTTTGTTACGAGAATGCTACAGTGAAATTGCTACAATACTTTTCACAAAACGCGATCCGAACACTCTTCTCTTAAGGCCACATGTCCGGGCACACGTCCATGTGGTAGGCTATAAAACTTTTCTTCATCGACGTATCTGTGAGAGGTCTTGCAATCTTCACAAAGAGAAGGAATATGAAGATGTGGCTGCCTTTGTGCCCTTCCAAATAGTGAATTGACTTAAATCTTCTTAGAAGTTGGCACACATCTCCACGTTTATGAACTGCTCTTATGTCTTGATCCTTGAATTGAACAAGAACTCCCAACATTGTGTCTTTATAGCCTATCTTTTATTCCTTTTTACTCTTTAAAGCATTCACAACCTATATGCATAAAAGAACACCAAATACACAATATGAGACATAAACCACAGTAAAAATGATGCTCAATGCATGTAAAACATATATAAAAATATGTCTACTCAAGCACTTATCAAACTCCCTCACACTTAAGTCTTTGATTGTCCTCAAGCAAAATTAAACATTTTACCTATGGAAAGAAAAGAGAAGTGCTTAGCCTTAGGTTCACCAAATGAGTACAAGAATAAAATTCTACAGTCATGGAGAGAATCAAACACTAGACAAAACAATCAATGCTTTAGCATACAATCCAATCAAAAATGAATGTGATAAAATCCGAATGCGTGTGTGTGTGAAAAACTCAACTCATTTCAACACTATGTCCACTACCAAATTCTTATTAACATGGGACTTATTTATAAATAGAAAGAATAGGTAGTAGCTTCACACAACCTCTAAGGTAGCCCTTTCCCAAGATGCCTCCCGAGTGGCTTTCACACTTTCGAGGTGGTAGCTCTTTCTACCGAGGATGGTAGCTTTCACACATCCCATGAGATAGCTCTTTCTCTCATTAGGGCATAACAAGTATCCGACTTATGAGAGTAGCTACATACATCATGGGTGGTAGCTCTTTCCACACCCTATGTACAAACAACAAACAATTTCCATTTCTTTTTTTATTTAAATTTTGTTTTTTTAAAATTTTTTTCAGATTTCAAATAAAAAACTAGCACACTAAAGTCCCAAAACATAATGAACTAGAGTCTTCATAGGTCTAATGAGCGAGAAAAAAAGTGCACAAAGGGCAATCGGAGAAAAAAATATTCAATAAAATTGGATGAAAAACTAGAGCATGATAAAAATCCATGTTTATAACCTCCAAAAAAACTAAGAATTAAACTCTTAACCCTAAGGTGAACCTTCATTGGCAACAAGAGCATGCTCATGAAAGCACAAGTAAAAAGTCATGTATAAGGTGAACCCTCCCCACACTTAAGATGTACATTGTCCCTCAATGTACGCATGCAAGCACAATAAAAATAATAACAATGGAAGCATAATGTGTGTGGGAATGCAATTAAAACGATAATCCCCTAAACTTCTCATTAATCGTTTGGTGAAGTCTAACTCATGGGACAATATCACATGAGCTCAGACGACCATGTGACAATATCACATGATCATGTCTATGACTAAAACACCATCAACATCACTCTCAAGGCCATCTGCACGTAGACAAGGGGTTCAGTGAAGCTCAACAAAATAGAAAAGATGTACGAGTTCTTATAAGTAAACACATGAAGCACAAACTCGCATAAACAAAACCCAAAGTTAACTAAACTATAAAAGATAAAATAAAAAACTAAAAATGAAAACAAAAGTAAAGGAAACTAAAGAATCATGAGTGGGACGCCTCAAGCATCAACGTTGTCTTCTGGTGTTGCCGGTGTGTCAAAATAATGTTCTCATCCAAGGTTAACCGTATGAAATTCAAGCATTTCAGAACAAGTTTTTTGGTCCTTGGTGTCATACCTGCAAAAAAAGCTTCAAAAAGAAGTCGCTAAGCATGAATTTGATTTGAGTATGAGGGGCTCCACGCGGCGTGGAGGGCAAGCCAAGCACTTTTTCCGGCCTTATTGGGTACTTTTTCCGCACCCATGCGGGCGTGGGGAAGCCACGCACCCGCGTGGCGCGATCCCGTCTCGGCCGTGGCGCCCACGCGAGCGCGTGGCCCGCCAGCCCAGCTGCGTGGGCTGGGCCAGCGCCCAGCGCCGGGTGCGCCCATGGGAGCTGGGCCAGCCCACGCGGCGTGCGCGCTGCCCAGCCCGACGATCGGGCCAGCCCACGCGGGCGCGCTGGCGCTGCGCAGGCGGCGCGCACTACGCGATGCGTGCCGCAGCGGCGAGCGCGCTCGGTAGCGCCATGCGCACGCGTGCGGGCGCACGCGGCGCCACGCGTGGGCATCCCAACTATGGCCAAGAAGCCATGATTGGGCTCCAACGCTTCCAAAAATTTTCGATCCATACATTCTAAAGTGTCTATACAAGATTTTCTATGAAAAACAACACTTATAAACCAATAAAAACTCTATGGATTGGCAAAAATAACGGGCATAGAGAAGATAGGGGAAAAATGAAGTTTACCGAGCAAATCGGTGAAGGAAACTTAATGCAAATGCCGGCAAAACACTTTTAAATCTCCAAGGAGTTGAAGAAAATTAGTTTTTGTGCTCAAAAGTTCAGATTCTTGAAGATGGAGAAGTGGGAGAAGATGGGTGTAAGTGGTGAAGATAATGAAAAAGTGACCCCTCATAATCTTATAAGCCACATGGGGGTGTGGAAATTCCACACCCCGCGTGCAGATCATGACACGGCCGTGTGGAAATTCCACGACACGCGTGAGCTGCAAAAATTTCTGCAGACGATCCCACGCAAGGTTCCAAACTTCAAATTAACACTAATTCTTCAACTATAAACATGAATTACACCCTCAACCATGCCACATACACGAAAATCAATTTAAATCACCAAAATTTTCCATGAAAACATCAACACCAACAAAAATTCATCAAAGCACCCACTCATGAATTTATTACTGCAGAAATAAAAATCTAAACTATAAAACATTTAAAAACTTGGGTTGCCTACCAAGAAGCGCTTGTTTTACGTCACTAAGCTTGACGTACCTCTTCCTTACCTTATGGAGGCTTGAAAAGAGTGTGTTCCTCCCGACTAGACATCGCATAGCTACTTCCTTTAAACCAAGAGTCAACTTGCCGGGAAGAAGTATTTGTTGGAGAGTCCAACCATCTTACTTTTGGCCTCCAAGGAAACAATTTGGGTTGGGAATTGTCCAAGCTTAGCACAGGTGGGTCATTGGATTGCTTCAATCTCCTACCCACATCTTCTTCCCTTCCCAAAACCTCTCTCTTGCATTGTAAGAGTTGATCAATCCCAAAGAAAGATGCTTGTTCCATTAACTTGGGGTTCGCTTCTTCTTGTGTATTTTCAACTTGAGAGGAACATGAGACTAGCAAATCCCCTTGAAAATTTCCTCGCTCACAAGCACAATCTTCATTCACACAATCCAAAATCTTAAAATGATATTCAACTTCTTTCTTTTTATTTTCTATATCAATGTACTCAATTTGCCCAACTTCTTAAATTGTGCTCATGGCCTCATCATGTCCCGGAGACATTTGCCTTGCTTGTTCAAATTCTTCTTTTTCCTTAGCAAGCATGTTCAAGATCTCTCCTAATTGATGCTCAATGTTTTTGATGGAGACATCGTGACAACTTAATGTGGCCTCAATATTTTGGAAACTCGCATCAGTTGCTTCAATAAATCTCGGTAACACTCTTTCCAACCGAAGTACATCTTCTTCAACTTTCTCATCCCATTGAAGTTCTTGTTGAGGTGCTTCCCATTGTTGTCCATCAATATCCCATAAGAGGTTTGGGTAGCTCCTTTGATTTGGATGATAGTTGATGCGATATGGATTGTGTTGTTGATGAACATTGATAAATTGATCAATTTTACTAGTGAGAACATCAACCTGAAAATATAATTCTACAACTGGATTAATCATCATTCAAGTTCCATGCAAGGAAAATTAAATAAGACAAAATAAAACAAAATAGAACGGTGGAAGAAGATAGAGTGAAATAGATACATCAACCTCTAAAAGTTATAAGGAAGGAATTGCTCATGTAGATGCTTCTTCATCTTGTTCCACGTACAAATCTTTGGCTTTCCCAACCAGTTCAATATTAGCTTCAGTTACTGAAGCCTAGTGGCCACTAAACATACACGCTTATCTTCTAGCACGCCTTTGAACTCTAAAATCTCCTCCACAATCATCAATCAAACAAGAAACTCCTCTGGTTGTAGGCCTACATGCAATTCTAGAATATTAGTGAACATACCCATCTCCCATCATCTCTGATCGTACTCCACAGGACCTCTCCTATATTGAGTTACCTCCTCACCAGAACCAACATTAGTTTGTGTGACATTTGGTACCTGGTTATTCATCATCGACGCCATCATTTGGGTCATCATATCCATCATGCCCTTAAATTATTGATCTACTAATTACACAAATCTCTGCTATATTTGATTCATCTAATCGTGCTCATAGATGTCTTAAAGGTTTTGCTTACGCCAAGGTACCATGTCTACTCTAATAATAAATGAAGCTCTAGTACCAACTAATGCAGCAGGATAAGGTTGAAGACTTGTTTAGTCTCAGAGTGCTTGGGTTCAAATCACTATAGAAAGTTTGAATAATCTTCTACTCCGGGAACCCATATTGATGACATTTCTGCTGGAGCTCCTGGAACCTATCCCATGTCTCAAAAAGAGACTCCAATTCCATTTGCACAAAAGAGGATATTTCATTCCTAAGTGACACGCGTCCGAATATGCGTGTGTGTATCGCAAGTGCATGGGTGTCGAAGTAATAAATACCCGGTGAGTCGGGTAGTCGAATCCACAGGGAACAGGGCTACTAGTACTAACTTCTTCTCTGCTATCTAGCCTAATGATAATGGGATAGTGTGGTGATCTAATGTGCGAAGAGATGAACACCGGAGACGAATATGCAAGGGTAAAATGGAAGGAGAATCTCAATCAGTAAAAGTGGGGTATTCGGGCAATGCTCCCCCTAGGATTCAGGTATTAGGTACCGGATAAGCAAAGTGTTTCTATGATGAGTAAGTTAAGTCGTGGAAATCCAAACATAATCGGGTCTATCTCTAGATCACCGATACTAGTCCCCTACGAGGTCCCGGTGGAGAAATCACTCAATCTCAACACCTCACACCACATATGACCGCAAAGCACTCTAGGGATTCCAAATTGTGTATCCAATTCCTAAAGATTGATCCAACCCTAATTCCCGGCGAAGGATCCTAACCCCCTACAAGGTCCCGGCGGAGAAATCGAGCAATCTCACGCCTCCCACCAAATATGGTTGCATAGAGCTTAGGGAATGGAGATAGAATACACCAATCGGAGGGGAAAGGGGATACTTCACTATCTCATGATTTACCCTCTCAACCCTCTTCAATCTTGAGGTTCTAACCCTAATGGAGATCTCTCTCCCACCAAGGCAACAAATCATGCAAATCCAATCAACCACAAGGATTAATTAAACAAGCAAGCAATGAGAATACAAGATTAAAACTTAATCAAACTCGGATTAAATAGAAACACTAAGCAAATCCACAAAAGATGAGAATCCTAGGGTTCACAAGCCCAAATACCCTCTAGGGTTTTAGCTCTCCATGGAGCAACATATAAAACACACCATCAATGAATGAAAGTACATAAAAACCATAGAAATAAACCCCCTTATATATGAACTGATGGCCTTGATGGAGAGCTTCGACGTCTTGAAGGACCCACTCCGAAGCTAGGTTCACCGGTGGCTTCCTTTATGCTATGACGGAGGAGGAATCGATCAAAGTTGGTGACGAAGCGCCTCCAAAGCCGCAAAGACCTCCTCTCCAAACCCTAGCCGTCTCACCCCTCAAGAGCCGGCCAAAAGATGATAAAGAATAGGGCAAAACGGCTATTTATAGGCCTTAGATCACGCCTCATCACGTGCCCCTCACGCCCGCGTGTGGATTTTCCACGCCCGCGCGGTCGCAAGAATTTCCACGCGGGCGCGCGGAATTTCCACGCGGCCGAGTGAACAGTAATTTTGTTACAGTAATGCTACAGTGAAATTGCTACAATACTTTTCACAAAACGCGATCCGAACACTCTTCTCTTAAGGCCACATGTCCGGGCACACGTCCATGTGGTAGGCTATAAAACTTTTCTTCATCGACGTATCTGTGAGAGGTCTTGCAATCTTCACAAAGAGAAAGGAATATGAAGATGTGGCTGCCTTTGTGCCCTTCCAAATAGTGAATTGACTTGAATCTTCTTAGAAGTTGGCACACATCTCCACGTTTATGAACTGCTCTTATGTCTTGATCCTTGAATTGAACAAGAACTCCCAACATTGTGTCTTTATAGCCTATCTTTTCTTCCTTTTTACTCTTTAAAGCATTCACAACCTATATGCATAAAAGAACACCAAATACACAATATGAGACATAAACCACAGTAAAAATGATGCTCAATGCATGTAAAACATATATAAAAATATGTCTACTCAAGCACTTATCACTAAGCTTCACAGATTTTTTAGGAGGGAAATATCGGGCAAGAAAAGCTTCTACCATATCATCCCATGTAGTGATCGATGCTCTGCATAATGAATGTAGCTATTGCTTTGCTCTCCTTTTCAAGGAAAATGGAAAGGCCCTAAACTTGATAGCATCATCCGTAACACCATTAATTTTTAGCATGTCACACACTTCTGAGAAGTTCTCAATATGATTGTTTGGATTTTCATCGGCTAAACCATTAAATTGTGCTGACTGTTGTAACATCTGGATGAAGCCTAGTTTGAGCTCAAAACTATGAGCTATAATCGGTGGCTGCACAATACTAAACTACGTGCCAAGAACTATGGGTCTTGCATAATTTGAGAGTGTCCTTTGCTGATAATGCTGTTCTGCCATGGTATCAGACCACTCACCTTGTATCTCATCTTGATTTGACTGTTCTTGCATAAGTTCTTTTCCACTTCTATAAATTCTGCCATCCAATTTTCACATCACCTTCAACCAATGTCGAAGAGTTTCCTCAGGTCATAACCTGGAGCTACAACTAAAGAAAGAAAAACAAATCAGAACGATGGAGGAATAAAAAAGTGTAAAATAGAACAAGTGATAAATAGCTAAAATATCAAAGTATAAAATGTTTCTGATAAGTTCTTGTGTATTAGTAATATGAAGTATTCTTTTGGTACAATGAGCTTTAATTTTTTAAGATTTTATCACTTATACATGTGTATTCATGTTCTTTTATGCATGTAGGGTTGTGGAGACAAGTATGGAAGAAAAAAGTCAATGAAGATCGTGAATGCACTTTGTTGATGAAATCTTGGAGTGAACAAATGTGAAGACACAAGTTATGTCAAAGATATATAATTGCGTGCCAACCACCATTGTGCTCCAGTGAATATGCAAAATTGGTGGGGCACAAAGGTAGTCACACTCATGTGTTCTGACTTGTGCAATGCTAGCAAGATTGTCATCAAACGTGATTTTATTGAAGATGCAACGCTATCTACCGCATGGATGTGTGCACATTCATGGAACCTAGATGAAAGTGTGGATTCGAGAATTTTATAGCGGAGTACTTTAGCAGGTAACTATATCAGATCAATGTACCAAAGTTACTGTAGCAATTACTTTTCCACACACTGTTGTGGATGCCTGATTCCAGCATATTTAAGTCGTAACTTCAGCCCATTTTAAAGATCTTTTTCAGATCTTTCCTCTAACTTTGGAGGTGCTTGCGGCTAGGGTTTGGAGAGGCTTTGACAAGGTTTTTGGAGTAGTTCTACAGCCTTGAACACCGCATTCCTTCAGAAGATAGTTATTGGGAGAGCTTTTATCGGCATCGATTCTGTAAAGTGTGTCCTAGCCTTGATGAAGGAACCGTTGGAGAAGACGAGCTTGCTCCACAAGACAATTGATATGGACTACAAGGGTGTTTTACTTATGGATTGCATGCTTTTACTTTCAATTTCATTATTGATTGTATCTTGCTCCATGGAGAGCTAAACCCCTAGTAAGTACTTGGACTTGTAAACCCTAGGATGCTATTGTTTCTTTAATTGATATCTTTAATTGAGTTCCAATCTTGAATATTTGTTGAATGGGTTTTCCCTTAGAATGACACTATAGTTAAGAGCCTACATTGGTAATTCTTGTGAGTGAGTGACACACCATGAGATTAGACAAAGCAAGATTAAAGAGGGTCGAGAGGGTGAATCGAGAGGTTGCGAAATGTCCCTTTTCCCCTTAAGTGTGATTTATCGTACCTCTGTGTTCCAAGAGTTCTTTGCGGTCACAATAGAGTGAAGTGCTAAGAGAGGAACTCTGCTTGGGCTTAGTTGCACAAGCAACAGACTGAAGCATTGAAGTAATCCTTAGTACTGGGGCTTAATTGTGACTAGTGGTCTTTCGTCTGTATCAAAGGGTTACATCTATGTTAGGAAATAGGATTTATTACTTGGAGTCCGTAGAGCTTTAAACAACTTTGTATAGTGTTAGGTGTTGAGACTGAGTGATTTCTCCACTGGGACATAGTGTAGGATTAGTCACAGTTGACCTTAGGTTTAGGACTGTGTATTTTAGGATTTCCACAACTCATTAAGCATCAGTCAGGAGACATAATAATTGGTTTTGCACTTGAAGAAGTAGTCCTAGGGGGAGTAATGTCCGGGTGGCCTACTTTCTATTGATTGCCTTTCCTCTAATTTTTTTATAGCATCTCCCTTTCTTGCTCTTTTGATTTCTTTTCATATTGAAAATGTTCACACCACTATCGATCCATCTTCACTTTAGTTAAATAGCAATACTTGTGTTTCCGATCACAATTCCTTGTAAATATAATACCCACTCACTAGGGTATTATTACTTCAATACACCGTGCACTTGCGGTATACACGCAAACGGCGTTGTCAAGTTTTTGGCATCGTTGATGGGGACTTGTGATACACACACAAAGGGCGTTGTCAAGTTTTTGGCGCCGTTGCCATGGAATAGGCATTTTAGAAACACTTTGTTCTTTGCTATTTTAGCTATTCAGTATTTATTCTATTTCACATTTTCATATTCTTCCATCATTCTGTTTTATTTTTCTTTCTTTGGTTGCAGCTCCAGGTTATGACCCGAAGGAACCCTTCGACATTGGTTAAAGGATATCCTAAAGTTGAACGAACACTTCATAGACGAGGAAAAGAACCTGTGCAAGAATAGTCAAATCAAGCTAACATAGAAGGTGAAGGGTCTAATAACATGGCAGAACAGAATGAACAGTAGAGGACACTCTCAGATTATGCCAGACCTGTAATTATGGCACACAACCTAGTATTGTGCGGCCACCGATTATGGCTTAGGATTTTGAGCTAAAGCCAGCATTTGTCCAGATGATACAGCAGTCGACACAGTTTAATTGTTTGGTCGATGACGATGCAAACAACCACATCGAGAACTTCTTGGAAGTGTGTGACATGCTTAAGATTAATGGTGTCACGGATGATGCTATTAGATTGAGGGTGTAATACCCTGAACCTTTGGATAACTGTTGGAAAATATATTCAGGGTATTACTATAGTTGCAGTAAGATTTTTCTACAGAGTAATCTTGTTGAGAAACCCCAAGTGGAAAGAATGAGGACCTAAATGTGAAAGTTTATAAAAGATTTTGGGTTAAAGAGTAATAGAAAAAGAATTGATATGAAATGTTTATGGAAACCAAGGACTGAAAGCTAAGATGGAAGGGATCTTTTTGAAATATTTTGTTATAATGCAAGGACCATTGGATAGTTTGAAAGGACCTTTTGAGAATACTATTTCATAATTCAGGGGCCATTGGTGAGTTTTAAAGGACTGTTTGTCAAAAATTATATTTTAAGGGACTAAAAGTGAATTTCGGCTGAAAACACAAGTTAGAAAAAAATCTAGAGTTTGAGGGTTTTGTTCATCTTCTTCTCCTTCATCCCGCTACAGTAACCCGAGAGAAAAACAATTTGAAGAAATGGGAAGAAATTAGAGGTTTTAAGGAGAGGGATGGTTTGGCTTGGTAAGGATTTCTTGGTGTTGTATTTTTCATGTATGTAGGCTTGGTTAACCCTAGATTCGGGACTATGTATTAAAAGGATGTCCCTGACTCACCATTGCATTAGTTAAGAAGCATAATAGAGAGTTCTTGCACTTGAAACGACTTTCCTAGGTGGATCGATACCCAGGTACCTCATATTTATCGATTGCCTTACCTTCTCCTTTACTTTGCTCTCTTTCGGGTTGCTTTACTTTTGAGAATTGAATCTTGTCACACATATCACTATCCATCTTTCACATAGTTAAGAAAACAATTAAGTATTATTATTCCCTTTTCCTTGTGGATACAATACCCCACTCACGTGGGATCTATTACTTCGACAACCCCGTGCACTTGCGGGCAGCATTGTCAAAGAGCTACCACCAATGATGTATGAAGCTACTCTTATAAGTTGGATACTAGTTATACCCTAATGAGAGAAAGAGCTATCTCATGGGATGTGTGAAAGAACCCACACCGGTAGAAAGAGCTACCACCTCGAAAGTGTGAAAGCCACCTTAACGGCCGCTTTGGAAAAAGCTACCTTAGAGGATGTGTGAAGCTACTACCCTAGCTTTTGAATTTTTGTTACCGCTTGTAGATTACTAAGTCCCTTTTACGTAGAACTTTGAGGAGTATAATTTGGGTTGACTTGAGTGAGTTCACACACTTACAAGATTTCGGGTTTGTTGTCCTTTTTGATTCAAGTTTTTATCTAGAGCATTGATTTTTCATATTTAGTGTTGAAATTTCCCTTACTTGTAAAATGCTCTCTTTGCATGCTTTGGTGAACCTAAGGGCAAGCATTTCCAATATTTCCTTCATATATGCGTACAATGTTATAATTTTTGCTTGAGGACAAGCAAAAACTTAAGTGTGGGGAGCTTGATAAGTGCTTGTGTGATAAGAATGCGAAGTATTTTTTCCTTATGATGAGCATTACTTTTATCGGGTTTTAACACTAATATGTGTGTATTTATGTTACTTTCATGCATATAGGACTGTGAAGCCGAATCTTAGAGAAAGAGGCCAATGTAGATTGTGAGTGCACCATTTGGAGGAAATCTTGAGAAGGTTCAAACGCGAAGATATAAGTCGAGTTCAAGATGCTAGAATATGTGCAAACCTCCGTGTATTAAAGCTAGCACAATGATTTGGAGGGGCACAAAGGCAATCACATTCTAAGTATTCCGGCTTGTGCATGTGGAACAAGATCTCCACCAACGCGGCCGTTCATTGAAAAAGCAAAGCTATCTACGACGTAAACGTGTGCCCGTTTACGTTACCTCGATGAAAGCATGGTTTCATGAGTGTAATGGACCGGTACTGTAGTAGAGCATTGTAGCAACACCGTGGCAAAATACTATAGCAGGTACTATACACAGTCGCCCGAAAAAGGAGTTTTCCAGAGAAACCAAAAGGGTGTCTGGAAATTTCACGCACCCATGCGTTAATTCCACACGGGCCGTTTGAAATATTCACAGAGGATGTGGTTTCCCGATTAAAGCCCTTTAAAAGCCGATGTCAGCCCCGATTTCAGGATTCTCTTTTCCATCTTTTCCCTTACTTGAGAGAGGGATGCGGCTAGGGTTTTAAGGGGTATTGGCTAGGGATTGGGAGAGGTTCTACAGCTCCAACATCGCACATCCATTTGGAAGAAGGTTAGTGGGAGAGCTTTCATCGGCAACGTTCGGGTGAGGTGGATCCTAGGCCTGACAAAGGGACCTTTGGCCGAGTAGAGGACTCTCCACAAGACCGTCGTCACGACTATCGATGGGGTTTTCTATGGAGTTATTGCTTTTACATCAGATTTCATTGATTGTAATTAGCTCCATGGAGAGCTAAACCCCCTAGTGGATACTTGGATTGTGAACTATAGGATGTATTCGTTTCATTGAACCTTATTGTTATGCATTCATTAATTGATGTTTTTATAAAGTTCCAATCTTAAATGCTCTGACTGTATGAATACTCCCTTATAGTGACACTAGGGTTGAGAGTTCTTGTTGGTAACCCTTGTGAGTTAGTAACACACCACAAGAGTTAGACAAATCTAGATTGGAGGGGGTTGAGAGGGTGAGTCGAGAGGTAGCAGAGCATCCCCTTTCCCCTATGGTGTGATTTATTTTACATCCAATTCCTCAAGTTTTTTGCGGTCATAGTAGAGTTAATGGGCTAAGGGATGACCTTCTGCTGGGGCTCAGTTGCGAGTGGAATGGAGTGAAGCATTGAAGTGGTTTTAGCATCTAATGCTTAATTGTGGCTAGGGACCTTCTGCCTAGACCAAAGGGTTAGGTCTATATATAGAAAGAGGATTTATCACTTGGAATTCCTAGAACTCATTGTAATTCTATACAAGCGCGAGGTTGAGAGATTGTTCAATTTCTCCTCCGGTACATGTATAGAATTAGGCATGGTTGACCTTAGATTTGGGACCATGTATTAAAGGATCTCCACGACTCATTAATACATTAGTTAGGAAGCATAATAGAGGGTTTTTGCACTTGAAACGATTGTCCTATGCGGATCAATATCCGAGTACCCCATCTATATCGATTGCCTTACCTCTCCTTTACTTGTGCTCTCTCTTGTCTCTTTTACTTTTGTTTGCATTGCATCTAGTCACATAAATCACTATTCATATTTCACTTAGTTAAGAAACAATTTAAGTGTTTTTACTCCCTACTCCCTGTGGATACGATACCCACTCACCTGGGATTTTATTACTTCGACATACCTATGCACTTGCGGTTTACACGCATATTCGGTCATGTCAGGCAATCGATAGAAAGTGGGGCACTCAGACATTGCTTCCCCTAGGACCATTGTTCTAAGTGTAATACCAATCATTATACCTCCTAACCGATGTCTAATGAGTCATGGAGATCCTTAAACACATGGTCCTAAAACTTATGGTCGACCATGACTAACCCTACACTATGCCCCGGTAGAGAAATCTCTCAGTCTCGACACCTCACACTATGCTAGGTTACCTTAGGCTCTAGGGATTCCAAGTGATAAACCCTATTCCCTAATAAAGATCTAACCCTTTGGTGCAGGCGAAAGACCCCTAATCATAATTATGCCCCAGATACTAAGGATTGCTTCAATGCTTCACTCTGTTACTCATGCAATAAAGCCCTAGCGGAGTTTGTCTCTTAGCACTTCACTCTATTGTGACCAAAGAGAGCTCTTGGATTGTGGAGGTAGAGTAAATCACACTGGAGGAGAAAGGAGACGCTCTGCTACCTCTCGACTCAACCTCTCAATCCTCTCCAATCTAGCATTATCTAACCCTCATGGTGTGTCACTCATCCACAAGGATTACCAAGATGGATTCTCAATCCTAGTATCACTCTAAGGAAAAATCAATACAACAGGCATTCAAGATTGGAACTCAATTAAAAACATCAATTAAGTAAAGCATAATAAGAGGTTAAAGAGACAATATCATCTTAGGGTTTACAAGTCCAAGCACCCACTAAAGGTTTAGCTCTCCATGGAGCAAAATACAATCAACAACGAAGTCAAAAGTAAAGAGATGGTATCCATGAATAAAACCCCTTATTATTCTTGTCGAAAGTCTTGTGGAGTAGCTTCGGCCTCTTCAAAGGTGCCCTCGTCAAGCCTAAGGTACACCTCGCCGAATCGATGTTTATGAAAGCTCCCCCAATAACTATCTTTCGACGGAACATGG
This sequence comes from Dioscorea cayenensis subsp. rotundata, assembly GCF_009730915.1. Lineage (NCBI taxonomy): Eukaryota > Viridiplantae > Streptophyta > Magnoliopsida > Dioscoreales > Dioscoreaceae > Dioscorea > Dioscorea cayenensis. The sequence continues at coordinate 14,991,512 of NC_052476.1, read as the reverse complement.
TGCCAAAAGGCATAGACCTATTCCAAAAACCTTACCAAAGCCTCTCAAAACCCTAGCCGCCGGCCTCCTAAAGTTAGGGAAAAGATGGAGAAAAGATGGAAAAGTGGATCCCCAAATCGGTACAAGTGGTGGCTTTATAAAGGGCTGGAATCAAGAATCCACATGGGCATGTGTAATTTCCACACGTCCCGTGTGAATCTGGAAGGAATCTGTTTTTGGCAGTTTGTGAACAGTAACTGAGACATTAAATTGCTACAGTGATTTGCTATATTATCTTCTACAGTACTCAACTAAAATACTCCCGAATCCACACTTTTCATCAAGGCAACAAAAACGAGGACACGGGTATGCTGTAGATCACGTTTCATATTTGAGTAAAAGCACATTTGACAGGAATCTTGCTATCCTTGCACAAGTCAGAACACATGAGTATGGCTACCATTGTGCCCCTCCAATTTACATATTCCATCAAGCATAATGGAGGTTGGCACACACTCATATGTCTTCGAGCACAACTTGCATCTTCTCGTGTGTCCACTTGAAGATTCCATCAACATAATGCATTAGCAATCTACTTTGGCTCCTTTCTTCTCTATTTAGCTCCATAACCCTATATGCGCAACAGAACACAAAAACACATGTATTAGCGATAAAACTAGATAAAAGTAATGCTCATCATAAAAAAAACACTTGGTATTCTTAGTAGACAAGCACTTATCAGTGATTTTGATTCTTGAGTTTGTTTGTGGTCTTCCTTTTGTTCATATTACTTATTTTTCTGTGTTGATTGCCTTTATGTTTGTATGCCGCTAGCCTTATACCAATAGCCGTGTGAGTATTGATTTTTCATTGATATTTCTGATAAATGTATAAAAATACACATTTTGCATGTATTTTTTTGGTATCATTCGTTACATTTATTTGTTGAACCGATGCCCTTTTGGTCTAAATTGTGTTATTTTTGCATTTCAGGCCTAATAGAAGCCTGGGGAACTCGGGCGACATGATTGGGGATGAATTCAGTATCAAAACGGCGTTTCTGGGCGGAATTACTGTATAGTTACTTTAGCTCATCACGGGCTTCTCGGTAGAAAACTTGAAATCCTGAGGGGTCGGCATACGGATGGTATATTGACCTGTTTACCTATCGGGACCTGAGGGTTTAAAAGGCTTTGAGAGCTTCCTTTCTGGGATCATCATCTTCTGTAGGCAAGAGACGGCTAGGGTTAGGGAAGCACTTCCACACCACCTTGAACCCGAGCTTGAGGAGGGCAAAAAGGGAGAAAATTCGAGCATTTCTCGGCAGGGAGAGCAACAATTAGGAGGATCTACTTCTAGGGCTACATTTCTTGGAGGTTGAAGACAACGGGAAGCCACCTCCTGCAAGTGGCACTTTCGGAAGGTTTTCTCCGGGGATTCAAGCATCATTTGGCCTTCACAATTTGAGGGAGTGTTGCTCATGTTTATTTTAGTTGTTTGTATGGATTGTTTGGTTTCTTTGTTGGACATGAAGAACGAAACTCCTAGGTCACCGGATGTAGGTGAACCTTGGGGGTGAACTTGTGATGTTTTGGTTTATTTGAGTAGTTTATGCATGTTTGGCTTTTTGTGATTCTTGTTTGGTGTTCTTTATTGTTTTGGTACATTTGATTGAGTGATGTATCAATTTCTAGGTAGCATTTTATAGCATGACCATTGCCTTAGTGCTAGATTTCACCAAACTAGGATGGGATTATTGTATAAGTACGCCGTGACCATCGGGTATTTGTACCCCTCCATTCCTTGGGTTGAAAACTACTTGTGTTTCTACCCTAACTTGTGAAAACCATCTTTGTCATTGCAACCTTGTGGGAAGTTGAGCGGAAGAAATTCTGTACTCAACACTTGCACCGGGTTAGGGGTCAATTGCCATGACCATCGGGTTGACCTAAGTTTTGGTTTTCTCGGTCCAACAAGCCATGTGCTTAACTACAATTTCCTACTCACTTAAGTAACCTCCTTGGGGATCCGCATCCGTGACCGTTTTCCAGCCTTGAGCTTCTGCCGTGTTTTGATCGTATCATATTTCTTAAGAATTTCTCTTACTTTTCACTTTGCTTTCTTTTCTTCTTTTCTCTTGAATTGGAATCGGTGAGCTAAACAACAGGTAAGAAGTGAGTAAAGTAGCTCCTCAAGCCCCTTGGGAATACGACCCACTCGTGTGTACGTGAGTGGTTGATTACTTGACGACCCCGTGCGCTTGCAGGTGCTCACACTCTGTGTCGATCAATTTCCCTGATTGGTTTTCATTGCATTTTAAGTTTCTATTTAACCTTAGATTGATTCAATGTCTAGAGGGTAATCTCTGCTTGTATAGCTAAGGCACTCATCAGGAAAGGGGTTCAGTCTGTTCTGAGCCTTGGGCAAGGAAGTACGTTATCAAAGGCTCCATAGCTATTTACCATCGTCCAAAAAGAAACTCATGAATCATTGCCTAGTCATTGCATTTGTCTATGGAATTAGTTTGGGGCACTATTCTATTAATATCATCCTGATAAAGACTAAATATGTGTATTTTATATGTATTCTTGTTGTATTGCTTATGCATAGATCAATGATTTGTTGCCGTTTGTATGGTTTAATTGGTCTTTGACACACCCCTTCCGTGTGACCCGCAAGTGCACAGGTTTATCGAAGTAATAATACCCCAGTGAGTGGGTAGTCAAATCCACAGGGAATATTGAATAAAAACACAAAGATTGCTATTTAACTAAAGTGAAGATGAATCAATAGTGGTCTAAACAAAATCAATATGAAAAAAACTAAACAAAATAAGAAAGAGAGGCACAATAAAATGAGAGGGAAGGCAATCGATAGAAAGTGAGGCACTAAGACATTGCTCCCCCTAGGACTATTGTTCCAAGTGTAATACCAATCATTATACCTCCTCACTGATGTCTAATGAGTCGTGGAGATCCTTAAACACACGGTCCCAAAAGTTAAGGTAAACTGTGACTAACCCTACACTATGCTCCAGTGGAGAAATTTCTTAGTCTCAACATCTCATACTATGCTAGGTTGCTTTAGGCTATTGGGATTCCAACTAATAAACCCTATTCCCTAATAAAGATCTAACCCTTTGGTCCAGGTGAAAGACCTCTAATCACAATTAAGCCCCAAATACTAAGGATTACTTCAATGTTTCACTCTGTTGCTCATGCACCTAAGCCCTAGCGGAGTTTATCTCTTAGCACTTCACTCCATTGTGAAAGCAAAGAGCTCTTAGAACGTGGAGGTAGAGTAAATCACACTGGAGGGAAAAAGGGACGCTCAGCTATCTCTCAACTCACCTAGCATTATCTAACCCTCATGGTGTGTCAATTATACACAAGGATTACCAAGATGGATTATCAACCCTATTGTCACTCTAATGGAAAATCAACACAACAAGTATTCAAGATTGGAACTCAATTAAAAATATCAATTAAGGAAAGCATAATAAGTGGTTAAATAAGCAATATCATCCTAGGGTTTACAAGTCCAAGAACCCACTAAGGGTTTAGCTCTCCGTGGAGCAAAATACAAAAAACAATGAAGTCAACAGTAAAGAGATGCAATCCATGAATAAAACCCCATTCTTATTCATGTCGATGGTCTTATGGAGTAGCCTCGGCCTCTTTAAAGGTTCTATCATCAAGCCTAGGGCACACCTCGCCAAGTCGATGTTGACGAAAGCTCCCCCAATAATTATCTTCCGACGGAACGCTGTGTCAAAAGGCATAGAACTACTCCAAAAACCTTGCCAAAGCCTCTCTAAACCCTATCCACCAGGCTTTCCAAAGTTGGGGAAAAGATGGAAAAAAGGATCCCTAAATCGGTATAAGTCGCGGCTTTATAAAGGGCTAGAATCGAGAATCCACATGGGCGTGTGGAATTTACACACACTGTGTGAATCTACAGGAAATCTATTTTCGGCGGTCCACGAACAATAACTGCTACATTAAATTGTTGCAATGATTTGCTACAGTGCTCCACCAAAATATTACTGAATCCACACTTTTTATCAAGGCAACAAAAATGGGCACACGTCTATGCTGTAGATCACGTTGCATCTTCGAGTAAAAACAAATTTGAAGGGAATCTTGCTAGCCTTGCACAAGTTGGAACACATGAGTGTGACTGCCTTTGTGCCCCTATAATTTACATATTTCTTCAAGCTTAATGGAGGTTGGCACACACTCATATGTCTTCAAGCACAACTTGTGTCTTCTCATGTGTCCACTTCAAGATTCCATCAGCATAATTGAAAAGATCCCCTTGCTTATATCCCGCAAGTGCACGGGCTTGTCGAAGTAACAATCCCAGGTGAGAGGGGTCGAATCCACAGGGAGTAGGGAGTAAAGACACTTAATTCGATTCTTAGCTATGTGGAGTATCAACAATGATAAGTGTGGAATTGATTCAATTCTCAGAAATTAAAAGCAACAAGTAAGAGAGCAAAAGTAAGGAGGAGGCAAGGTAATCGATAAAGATGGGGTACTCGGATGATGTTTCACCTAGGATAATCGCTTCAAGTGCAAGAATTCTCTATTATTCTTCCTAATCAATGCAACGGTGAGTCGTGGAAATCTTTCAATACATAGTCCCAAATCTAAGGTCAACTATGCCTAACTCTATACATGTCCCGGAGGAGAAATCGAACAATCTCAACACGTCGCAGTCGCATAGAGTTGCAATGAGCTCTAGGGATTCCAAGTGATAAATCTCTTCCTAGATTTAGACCTAACCCTTTGGTCCAGGCGGAAGGTCCCTAGCCACAATTAAGCCCTAGATACTAAGATCACCTCAACGCTTCACTCCATTGCACGCGCAACTAGGCCCCCAGCTGGAGGTTCATCCCTTAGACCATTCACTCTATTATGGCCACAAAGAACTCGAGGAACGGAGGTAGAATCTATCACGCCGAGGGGAAAGGGGACGCTCCCTGCACCTCTCGACTCACCCTCTCAACCCTCTCCAACCTAGCTTTTGTCTAACGCTCGTGGTGTGTCACTCAATCACAAGGTTACCAATAAGAACTCTCAACCCTAGTATCACTCTAGGGCAAATGTTCATACAATCAAGCATTCAAGGTTGGAACTCACAATAAACATAAATTTATTGAAAGCATAATAAAGAAGTTCAATGAAACAAATACATCCTAGGGTTCACAATCACACAAGTACCCACTATGGGTTTAGCTCTCCATGGAGCTAAGTACAATCAAAGAAATCGAATGTAAAAGCAATAAATCCATAAAGAAACCCCCTCGATGGCCGTGTCGATGGTCCTGTGGAAAGTCCTCTACTCATCGTCCAAGGATTCCTTCGTCCCGTATAGGATACGCCTCGATCGAAGCTCCCCTACCAACCTTCTTCCTAATGGAATCATGATGTTGGAGCCGTAGAACCTCTCCAAAACCTTGGCCAATACCCCTCAAAACCCTAGCCAAAGCCCTCTAGCAAGTTGGGGAAAAGATGGAGAACAGAATGCCAAAATCGGGGCTGAATCGGCTTTAAATAGTGCTGGAAACGGGTGACTACACGGGCGTGGACGGTACACGCGCCCGTGTGGAATTTCCACACGGCCGTGGATAATTTCCACACGCCCTTGTGGATTCTCTGTTTCTGTGATTTTCGGCCGGCTGTGAACAGTAACTACTACAGTAATTTCCTATAGTAACCTGTTACAGTACTCTGCCAGAAATACTCCCGAATTCCATACTTTTATTGGGGTAACACAAACGGGCACACGTTCACGTTGTGGATCACTTGCTTCTTCAATGGTGTACACGTTGGTGGAGCTCTTGTTCTATGTGCATAAGTCGGAATGCTCGAATGTGACTGCCTTTATGCCTCTCCAAATGGATGTGCCCACTCGAATACGGGGAGGTTGGCACACACTCTAGCATCTCACACCTGACCTATGTCTTCGCGTTGGAACCTTAGCAAGATTTCCTCCAAAATTGGTGTATTATGATCCATATTGGCATATTTCCTTCATACTCAGCCTCACAACCCTACCTGCATAAAAATAACACAAAAACACACATATTAGTGTAAAAACCCGAGGAAAGTAATGCTCAACATAAGGAAATAATGCTTCGCATTCATATCGCACAAGCACTTATCAATAATGCATTCACAATCTAATTTGGCTCCTTTCATCCCTATTTAGCTCCACAAAACTATATGCACAAAAGAACACAAAAACACACGTATTAGTGATAAAACCTGATAAAAGTAATGCTCATCATAACAAAATAATACTTCATATTCTTAGTATACAAGCATTCATCAGTCTTATTCATGTTATAGGTCATGAGAATACCCAGGTGAGCTCGACAATGCAAAAGAGAAGAAAAACGACACCAAAAATGGCATTTTATAGCCATGGTACTATAGCAACATTGCAGCGGCTACTGTGGCATGAAGAACTTGAGAAACGGGATGGTCTCGGGTTTCGTTGATGGATTTTGATGACAGTGAACCGAATGAAGAATGTACAGTTTTACTATAGCAATTTCACTGTAATCGTTACTGTAGCACTTCACGAATTTTCAGCGTATTCCCGAGACTCTAACGACCTCCTTCACACCCGTGAAGAAGGCCGTGAAGCCAATCCGAGAACACTTTAAAAGAGAGGTTATGGACCTCTTTGAGAGGTTCTTTGGCCACCCTTTCTCCACCATCATCTTCTAATGCTTCAAGGGGCTGGCGAAAGCAGATCTAAGAAGCAAGATCAAGGGTGAGAAGAAGGTTGCTATTAAGGAGATCATCAAGGAGCTTGTCGGTGTGGTTCAACAAGTTCTCATCACCACCTTCTAGTCGATGAATCTAAGGGAGTTTGTCTATGATTCTGCTCATACTTGCTTTGTATCTTGAGATCTCACTTTTATTCATGTTGAACTAGACTCCCAAGTTCACCGTGCATCCGGTGAATGTTGGGATGAACTCGTTTGTATGGATGTTGTGATTTATATTTACAACATTTGGTTTAGTTTGTGGTTTAAGCTTTGTGTTCATTGATGTGATGTATTATATGAGAACTCTATGATCCATGATAAGTGTCTAAATGTACATATTTTGTTACATGTATTTTATACACACTTACCATGTATTTTTGTAAGAATGGATGTCCGTTTTGTGCTTAATCGTGTATTATTTGCATTGCAGTACACTCAGGCGCAATGGAGAACATGAGGATACGATTTGAGTGAAAAAAGAGAAGAAAACCAGGTCTCACAGTATATTGCCGTATTTTACTGTAGTAGATTACTGTAGATGAAGTACTGCAGAAGATGTACTGTTGCTGAATCTCTGTAGTAGTCACTATAGCACCTAGATTATTTTCGGGACAAAAAGTGTTTAGAGTTTAGGATTTAGTAGATTGCTATAGATAAAGTACTGTAGAAGATGTACCGTAGCTGAATCACTGTAGTAATCACTATAGCACCTGGAAAATTTTCAGGCCAGAAAATGTTCTAGTTTATACGGCCTTAATACAGCCCTGGATTGATCCTCGGATTGACATTGTAGTGCCTGGAGGCAAAAGATTTGGCCAAAGCTATATGGCCTCAATGACCCTGGGATTGACCCCTTTATGCCTCAGGTTTTGATGATCTTATACCCGGTTTGACATCCATACAGCCCCCTTACGGCCCGTATACTTTGGGGGTATAAAAAGACACTTCGAGGGCAAAGCAAGGTTACTTCTTCTTGTCTTTTTGGGCCACCACCACCGCACTTCCTTGAGGTATTCCGGCCATCTTCCAGTGACGACCCTTGTGGTAAATAAGCACACATCATCTCCAAGAGGGAGATGATCAAATGAGGAGTTGGATTGAAGTTCTAAGCCACCATTGCATCATCATTCGAAGCTTCATCGATTCAATGAGATCACGACCTAGGGAGGGTTTTCTCATTACCTCTTTTATGTTTTTATCTTCCCTGTATGTTGTATAAGTGTCCCTTATCATGAGGGATTAACTTATTGTTGTGTTTGGATTTGGATGATTCCTAGGGTTCATCTTGGGTAAGAACTTGGGATGTTGTTCTTCATTTAATTTGATGGTTGTTTGAGATTCAATCTTTCGTGCTTTGATGCTTAGAATTACATTTATTGAGAAATCCGTAATTCAATATTGAGTTGTGTGTGTAGATGTGACCTACTCATGTGCACTAGATCTAGGAGAGATTAAAATGGGATGCTTGTGCCGACACGTCGAGAGATCGGGTGTTGGTAGCCATCCATTGCTAGGTTTAAGCAGAAGAAGTATAGGTTTACTCCTATTTAGAGAACTCCTATAACTTAATGCTATCATAGGTGTGTTCATCGGGAAGAGATTTGGACTGACACTCATATGGGATAAGGGGTTAGTCACCGAGAGATTAGGGCTAATCTACTCACGAGGTCTCTAGATCTTAACTATCATCAATGCATCCTTAAAACTATCCTAGTTTGGCCCTTAATGACAATCCTAGGTGGATTCCTTATCCAAACACTCTCTTCTCATGCTTGATACTCCCTTGTTTGTTTACATCCATGTGCTAGTTACCCAGCCATAGCATTAGCTTAGGTTAGTGTATTTGTTTTAATTCTTCTTCACTTATATTAATTTCTAGGCTAGAAAATAGATGAAAGTGAGTAATAATACTTCCTTAGATAGTGGAATACGACCCTTGTGTCACTCACATTTTATTACTTATTGATCCCGTACACTTGTTCTGAAGCAATCAATCCAACTTCTAGGTTGCACTCGGTTGCGTGACTATCGCCCTTATTGATAAGTGATTATGTGTTAAGAAGGTGAAGTGTTCTTTCCTTATGAAGAGCATTACTATTATCAGTTTTAAGCGCTAATACATGTGTATTTGTGTTCTTTTGGCATGTAGGGTTGTGAAGCTAAGTATTAAGAAAAGAAGCCAAAAGTAGATCGCCAATGCACTATTTGATGGAATCTTGGAAGGAACAAATGCGAAGACACAAGTGGGGCTCTAAGATATGGGAATGTGTGCCAACCTCCATGTATTCAAGCCATTATAATGAGTTGGAGGGGCACGAAGACAGTCACATTTGCGTATCCCGACTTGTGCATTAATAGCAAGATCTTCATCAATGAGGCTTTTGATTGAAGAAGAGTCGTGATCTACGGTATAAATGTGTGCCCATTTATGTTGCCTAGATGAAAAATGTGGAATTGGGAGTATTTCAACGGAGTATTGTGGCAGGTTACCCTAGTAAATCACTATAGCAAGACACTGTAGTATTATTATTCACAGCCAGCCAAAAATCAGATTTTCAGAGAATCCACACGGGCATGTGGAAATTATCCATGCCCATATGGAAATTCCACAGGCCCATGTGGAAAATCTATAGGGGCGTGTGGATGCCCAATTCTAGCCCTATTTAAGCCGCGATTCAACCCTATTTTGGGGATCTTCTTTCCCCCTTCTCTCCAACTTTTCTCCATCTTTTGAGAGGCCATCTTTTGGTACATCTTTAGAGTGGTTCTCCATATTTGATACTGCACTTCGCTTGGAAGGAGGTTATTGGGGAAGCTTTCATCGGCACCGATCCGGCGAGGTGTGCCCTTGGCCGGACAAGGGGACATTTGGAGAAGACAAGGCTACTCCACAAGATAATCAACATGAATACCGAGATAGTTTTCCTATGGATTGCTTATCTTTACTTTTGATTTCATTTTTGATTTTATTGTATTCCATAGAGAGATAAACCCCCTAGTGGGTACTTGGATTTTGTAAACCCTAGGATGTTATTGTTAATTTAATTTTCCATTGTGCTTTCCTTAATTGATGCTTTTATTTGAGTTCCAATCTTGAATTCTTGTGGAATGATTTCTTCCTCAGAGTGATACTAGGGTTGAGAGTCAATATTGGTAATCTTTGTGGATGGATGACACACCATGTGGGTTTAGACAAAGCTAGATTGGAGAGGGTTGAGAAGGTAGCGAAGCGTCCCCTTTCTCCTTTGGTGTGATTTATCCTACCTCCATTTCCTAGAGTTTTTTATCGTTAAAATATAGTGAAGTGCTAAGGGATGAACTCCGCTAGGGTTTAGTTGCGTGAGCAACAGAATAAAGCGTTGAAGTGACCTTAGTATCTGGGTTTTAATTGTAACTTGGGTTTTGCCTGGATCAAAGGGTTAGATCTACACATAGGAATACGGTATATCACTTGGAATCCCTAGAACTCCATGCAACTTTGTGCAGTGTGAGGTGTTGAGGCTGAGCTATTTCTACCCCGGGACACAGTTTAGGGTTAGTCAAGGTTGACCTTAGGTTTGGGACCTTATGTTTTAGGATTTCCATGACTCATTAAGAATTAATTAGGAAGTATAATGGTAGTTCTTGCACTTGAAGCATAAGTCTTAGGGGAAGCATTGTCTGAGTACCCCATTTCTATCGATTTCCTTACATCTCACTTACTTGTGCCGCTCATTGCTGTTCCTTTTATTTCTGTTTACATCACATCTTATCAGCACAATCATTATTCATCTTCACTTGGTTAAGTAGAAATTTAGGTATTTTTATTCTCTACTCTATGTGGATACGATATCCACTCACTTGCGATTTATTACTTTGACAAGGTCATGCACTTGCGGGTCACACGCAAGGAGCATTGTCACTTATACAAGACTCACTTAGCTTAATGGGGATTCATGTATGAATAAGCCTTGACCAGTTGGTATTTAATTACCCTTCAACCATTGGGCCTGGATCTAGGCATTGACTATTGGCCCTAATTAGAGATTTCCCTAAGCGTAATGCAATCATAGCAGGATTTGGGCAGAAGCAATTCCGATCCAATACTTGTACGGGATTAGAGGTTATCACCATGACCATTGGGGTAACCTACTTTAGGAAGTCTCTTGGCCCAAAAGAACCATTGCCTATGTAATTCTAGCATCCCTTTAGCCTTAGTAGTCCCGAGGGGATCCTCGCCTGGGGACCTCGCTCTTTCTTTGTTAATTGTATCCTTAATGAGTTTATGTGGTGTGCCTTAGTCCAATTGTTTATAGGTGTGCCTTTTGATAGTTGTCTTAGTTCTTTTAAACTTATATTGGGTAGATTAGACAGTGCACGACATTATGAGCAGGTCGGTGAATGGCCATGGTGACAGTACCGGCGTCCTGAGCCGACAGGAGCTTTTATACCTCTATTCAATGATTCAGGGCACACCGATTCATCTGGGACACATTCTAGCCGAGTACCTGAGGCATCAGGCATAGAACACCAGGCCAGGAACGCTTTTCTCAGGCCCATACATCATGAGACTTATCTTGGGGATGGGTGTACTAAACACGATTCGAGGGGCTGAGAAGGCGAGCGTACCTGCCAGCTAAGTATAAAGACACTGAGATTGATGGAATTGGTGTGTAGGTACAACAATAGGGTGTATATATTGGCTACACTTCCTCCAGAGGTAGTAAAGGGAGGAGACGATGATGTAAAGGGTTCTCCGCCTATCCTTGAGCCTCAGTCCTCTCCGATAGAAGTTGAGGCACCTCCTGCAACATAGGAGCCGCCCTAAGTATGTATGTTCTCTCCTTCTCGAGCTCATGATCGTTTTGAGAGGCTGGAGAGTGTGGTAAGGGGTGCTAAGGACTAAGATTGCTGAGGTTCACGTGACGCAGGCTGCGCGGCATGCAGAGGTGATGGCACGTTTCGACACCTTACAGCAGTTACTCAAGCGCAACGCGCCCTCAACTTTCATTATGAGATTGAGGACCCCTCTGGGTCCTCCAGCATCACCATCACCAGATTGACCAACAGCAGCAGAAGAGCCAACACCAGATGACACCAACTCTTGAAGCGTCTTTTCTTTTTTTCTCTTACGTATTTTATCTTTTGCAATATCTTTTTGACTTGTACACTCAGAAAGGATTCTCTTTCAGAGTTTATCTTTACTTTGTCTGGAGTTGTATTCCATTGCTCTATTTTTTATATACTAGAGTTTATTTGGTTTTTGTTTATTAAGCTTCACTTAATCCCTTTGTGTATGGTTCCAGATGGTCTTGTCAGTATGGGAATTGATAACTAGTCATAGACAAGGGCCAAGGTGTTATACACTTGGCCGTGTGTGATTTACAACCCGTTGGAACTTCACTTCCACAATTTAGTTCCATCAAACGCAATAGTAGGTGTCAAGGGAGTACTATTTCAATTGCTACTACCACATATTTGCTTGATTGCTATATTTTCTATTGTGCTTTCATGTGTACATTAAGGACAATATACATCTTAAGTGTGGGGGGAGTTCACTTTGCACATTCCTTTACATAAGTTTTGATTGACATACATGCTCATGTAGCCAATAACGGTTCACCTTAGTTGCAATGATTGTATTCTTGAGTTTAGGAGAATTTTTAACGTTGAATATTCTCATGCTTTAGGTTTTTTCTTGAACTTCTAGGAATTTGTGCCTGACTGACACTTGTTGCACCATTCGCTAATGAAACTCGTTTGGAAACTCAAGTTCGGTGTTTAAGGGACTAAGTAGTTTTATTTCTGGTGTTTTTCTTGTTAAAAAAAAGATATATCGTTTAGTTGTGCATTTTGTGTGGAAAGAGCTACCACATATGAAATATGAAGCTACTCTCATAAATAGGATACAAATCATGCCCTAACGAGAGAAAGAGCTACCTCATGGGATGAGTGAAAGCTACCACCCTAAGTAGAAAGAGCTACCACCTCGAAAGTGTGAAAGACACCTTAGCGGCCGCTACGGAAAGGGCTACCTTAGAGGACGTGTGAAGCTACTACCATCTCTTTATTTGTTATGTCTTGTAGATAAATAAGTCCCTTATACTTAGAACTTTGAGGAGTATACTTTGGGTTGAATTGGTGAACATAAGGCCAAGCACTTTCAGTGTTTCCTTCTTCTATACTTCAATGTTTTATTTTTGCTTGAGGATAAGCAAAAGATTAAGTGTTGGGGAGTTTGATAAGTGCTTGTGTATTAGTAATACAAAGTATTCTTTTCTTACTATAAGCATTACTTTTATCAGGTTTCAGTGCTAATACATATGTATTTGTGATACTTTTGTTCATATAGGTCAGTGAAGCTAAGTATTAAGAAAAGAAGCCCAAGTAGATAGTGAATGCAATATTTGGTGGAAACGTGGAAGGAACAAACACGAAGACACAAGTTAGGTTCAAAGATACGTGAATGTATGCCAACCTCCATGTATTCAAGCAATTATAATGAGTTGGAGGGGCACGAAAGATGTTGCATTTGCATATCCCGACTTGTGTATTGATAGCAAGATGTTCAACAGTGAGGCTTTTTATTGAAGAAGCATCATGATATACGGCATAGACGTGTGCTCGTCGATAAGTGCTTGTGTGATAAGAATACAAAGTGTTCTTTCCTCATGATGAGCATTACTTTAATTGGATTTTAACGTTAATATGTGTCTATTTATGTTACTTTCATGCATATAGGGTTGTGAAGCCGAATCTTATAGAAAAAAGCCAATATAGATTGTGAGTGCGCCATTTGGAGGAAATTTTGAGAAGGTTCAAACGTGAAGACATAATTCAGGTTCAAGATGCTAGAATGTGTGCCAACCTCCTTATATTCAAGCTAGCACAATGATTTGAAGGGGCACAGAGGCCGTGTGAAATATTCCACATGGCCGTGCATTAATTCCACATGCCTGTGCATTAATTCCACACGGCCGTGCGTTAATTCTACATGGGCCGTGTGAAATATTCGCATGGGCATATGGATTCCCGATTCTAGCCCTATTTAAGGCCGATTTCAGCCATGATTTCAGGATTCTTTTGTCCATCTTTTCCCCAACTTGAGAGAGGGTTGCGGCTAGGGTTTTGAGAGGTTCTACGGCTTTGACATCATGCTCCGCTTGGAAGAAGGTTAGTGGGAGAGCTTTCATCGGCACCGATCCAGTGAGGTGTATCATAGGCAGGACAAATGGACTCTTGGCCGAGTAGAGGACTCTCCACAAGACCATCGTCACGACCATTGAGGTATTTTCTATGGATTCTTTGTTTTTACATTCGATTTCATTGATTATAATTGGCTCCATGGAGAGCTAAATCCCCTAGTGGGTACTTGAATTGTGAATCCTAGGATGTAATTGTTTCTTTGAACCTTTTTATTATACTTCCATTAATTGATGTTTTTATTGAGTTCCAATCTTGAATGCATTGATTGTATGAATACTCCCTTAGAGTGACACTAGGGTTGAGAGTTCTTGTTGGTAACTCTTGTGAGTGAGTGACACACCACGAAAGTTATACAAAGCTAGATTGGAGAGGATTGAGAGGGTGAGTCGAGAGGTAGCGGAGCGTCCCCTCTCCCCTCCGGTGTGATTTATTCTACCTCCAATTCCTTGACTACTTTGCGGTCATAATAGAGTAAATGGGCTAAGGGATGGCCTTCCGTTAGGGCTTAGTTCTGAGTGCAATGGAGTGAAGCGTTGAAGTGATTTTAGCATCTAGGGCTTAATTGGGCACTAGGGACTTTCCGCCTTTACCAAAGGGTTAAGTCTAAATATAGGAAGATGATTTATCACTTGGAATCCCTAGAACTCCTTGCAATTCTATACGAGTGCAAGTTTGAGAGATTGTTCAATTTCTCCTCCAGGACATGTATAGGGTTAGGCATGGTTAACCTTAGATTTGGGACCATGTATTAAAGGATCTCCATGACTCATTAATACATTAGTTAGGAAGTATATTAGAGGATTTCTGCACTTGAAAAAATTTTCCTAGGAGGATCAATATCCGAGTACCCCATTTATATCGATTACCTTATCTCTCCTTTACTTGCTCTATCTCTCTCTCTTGTCTCTCTTACTTTTGTTTGCATTATATCTTGTCACACAAATTACTATTCATACTTCACTAGTTAAGAAACAATTTATGTATTTTTTACTCCATACTCCCTGTGGATACGATACCCACTCACTAGGGATTTTATTACTTCGACAAAGCCATGCACTTGCATGACATACACAAGGGGCGTTTGTCACCCATTTATGTTACCTCGATGAAAAGTGTTGAATCAGAAGACCCTGAGCTCAAACATACACTTAGAAGAAAAAGGAAAAGACCTGTACAAGAACAGTATGATCAAGCTGATTTGGAAGTTGAAGGGTCGAACAATATGGCGGAACAAAATAAGCAACAGAGGACATTATCCGATTATGCCAAACCTTTAGTATTAGGGACAAAATCGAGTATTGTGCGTCCTCCGATTACAGCTCAGAACATCTAGCTGAAGCTGGCATTCATCCACTTGTTACAGAAATCCACACAGTTCAATGGCGGCCGTGACTATTTACACCGGGTGTGGTGGAAGACATGCTCCCTCTGATGGCCCAATCTCCATTGGTGATGCATCTTCAGTTGAGAATGTGGATTTTGTGGGTAACGTGATGAGAAATCAAGGGAACCATATAGCAACACCTACAATCTAGGTTGGAAGAATCATGCTAATTTCTTGTGGAGTAACCAAGGTCCATAAAAGGACATGGGGCCACCGGGTTTCCACCAACAACCCCCAAACATGGAGAATCGAGTCTCCGGTTTGGACGCCCAGATGACTGATTTGGAGAAGGTCTTTACTACATTTGTACAATCATCAGATACAAGGTTTCAATTAGTTGAGGCTACACTTCGCAACCACACCGCTTCTTTGCACAACCTTGAGAATCAAGTGGTATAAATTGCGAAGTCTCTATCGGAGAGACCACAAGGAAGCTTACCAAGCAATACTGAGACCAATCTTAGAGAGCATATGAAGGCGATCACTTTGAGAATTGGTCGTGAGGTTGAAGGTAGGTTTCTGAGTGAGAAACCCAATGAACATGCACCCGAGGTCATAGAGGTTGAAGCGGGAACAAGCAAAGAGAAGGAGGTGGCACCCCCACCTTTCTGGCGAAGAATCCCTTATCTCTCTAGGTTGAAGAATGACCAAGAGAATGAATAGTACAAGAAGTTCCTGAGCTTGTTCAAGCAACTCCACATCAATATTCCTTTTATTGAGGCATTGTCTTAAATGCCTAAGTATGCAAAATTCTTGAAGGACTTTTTGACTAACAAGAGGAAGTTTAGAGAAGAGTGCTTCAGTGATCTTAGATGCTTCTTGCTCGGCAGTGTTGTAAAAGAACATGCCGAACAATAGGAAAGACCCGGGAAGCTTCATCATTCCTTGCAACATTGGCAATTTAGGTGAAAAAATGGCATTGGCGGACTCAGGGGCCAGTATCAACGTCATGCCATACACCGAGGGGTATTGTAAAAGATGTGCTTGTCAAGGTAGACAAGTACATATTTTTTTGTAGATTTTATGGTGCTAGACGTCGATGAGGATGCGGATGTACCCTTGATACTTGGGAGGCCGTTCTTGCGGACTTCCAAAGCATTAATTGACATGGATGGCGGGTAGCTAACTTTGAGAGTTGGAGATGACAAGCTCACATACCGCCTTGCTGAAGCCATACGGCATTTTTATGATTTTGATTATACTTTGTATTTTCTAGGCACTACTGATGAGATTGTTGATGAATATATACAGGAAATGTTCAATCCGGACACGTACGAGGGTTTGTTCGACCAAGAGGAGGAAAATGAAGAAGTAATGATGCTTGGCTCGATGGAAGAAGTATCGTCTACTCTGAGGTTCATGAAGAAGGTGCTTCGGAAGATGAAGAGGGTCAAGAGACACCATCGGAAACGCTCCAAGGCTATTGGAGATATGCGTGAACCTAACAAGTTGGATGAACCATTACTAGGTAGTCCCAAGCCCAATAACTCTTCCTCTACCTTCAAGAGACTTTGCTCATCATGCTATCAAGCCATGGGTAAGAGGGAAACATTCATCTATGAGCCCCCGTGAGGTAAGGAAGAGGTACTTTAAGCTTAGTGATGTAAAACAAGCGCTTCTTGGGAGGCAACCCAAGTGTTTGTTGTTTTCTTAGGTTATAGTTTAGTTTTGTGCGAATAAAGTGTTAAGTGTTGGTGTCTTGATTTTTAGATGCTTTTGCTATGTTTTAATGTGGATTTTTAATGTCATCATGTGTTTTCATGTGGATTTGGTGAAGTTTAGGTTGTTGAGCTTATTTTTCATGTTTTCTGATAAGTGCTTGTGCGATACGAATGCGAAGCATTCATTCCTTATGTTGAGCATTACTTTTCTCAAGTTTTTATACTAATATGTGTGTTTTTATGTTACTTTTATGCAGGTAGGGTTATGAGGCCGAGTATGAAGGAAATAGGCCAATGTGGATCATAATGCACCAATTTTGGAGGAAATCTTGCTAAGGTTCAAACGCGAAGACATAGGTCAGGTGTGAGATGCTAGAGTGTGTGCCAACCTCCTCGTATTCGAGTGGGCACATCCATTTGGAGGGGTACGAAGGCAGTCATATTCGAGCATTCTAACTTATGCACATAGAACAAGAGCTCCAGCAACGTATACACCATTGAAGAAGCAAGTGATCCACGAAGTGAACGTGTGCCCGTTCCGTTACACCGATGAAAGTATGGAATTAGGAAGCTATTTAGGTTGAATACCATAGTAGAGAACTGTAGCAACACTGTAGCATATATTGTAGCAGCACTGATCACAGCCGGCCGAGAAACCAGAGAAACAGAGAATCCACATGGGCGTGTGGAAATTATCCACGGCTGTGTGGAAATTCCGCACGGGCGCATGGAGCATCCACGCCCGTGTAGTCGCCCGATTCTAGCCCTATTTAAAGCCGATTTAGCCCCGATTTTAGTATTCGTTTCACCATCTTTTCCCCAACTTGAGAGAGGGCTTCGGCTAGGGTTTCGAGGGGTATTGGCCAAGGTTTTGGAGAGGTTCTACAGCTCCTTCATCGTGATTCCTTAGGAAGTAGGTTGGTAGGAGAGCTTCCGTTGAGGCGTATCCTATACCGGACGAGGGAATCCTTGGACGACAAGTAGAGGACTTTTCACAAGACCATCGACATGACTATAGAGAGCTAAACCCCTAGTGGGTACTCGGGTATTGTGAACCCTAGGATGTATTTGTTTCTTTGAACCTCTTTATTATGCTTTCAATAAATTGATGTTTATTGTGAGTTCCAACCTCGAATGCTTGATTGTATGAACATTTCCCCTAGAGTGACACTAGGGTTGAGAGTTCTTGTTGGTAACCTTGTGAGTGAGTGACACACCACGAGCATTAGACAAAGCTAGGATGGAGAGGGTTGAGAAGGTGAGTCGAGAGGTACAGGAGCGTCCCCTTTCCTCTCCGGCGTGATAGATTCTACCTCCGTTCCTCGTGTTCTTTGCGGCCATAATAGAGTGAATGGTCTAAGGGATGAACTTCCGCTGGGGCTTAGTTGCGAGTGCAACGGAGTGAAGCGTTGAGGTGATCTTAGTATCTAGGGCTTAATTGTGGTTATGGACCTTCCACCTGGACCAAAGGGTTAGGTCTATAATTAGGAAGAGATTTATCACTTGGAATCCCTAGAGCTCATTGCAACTCTATGCGTGTGCGAGGTGTTGAGATTATTCGATTTCTCCTCCGAGACATGTATAGAGTTAGGCATAGTTGACCTTAGATTTGGGACTATGTAATTAAGGATTTCCACGACTGACCATTTCATTGATTAGGAAGCATAATAGAGGGTTCTTGCACTTAAAACAATTATCCTAGGTGGAGCATTATCCGGGTACCCCATCTTTATCGATTGCCTTACCCCCTTCTTTACGTTTGCTCTCTTACTTGTTGCTTTTACTGTTGAGAATTAAATCATTGTCACACTCATTATCATTGATCTTTTACATAGCTAAGAATCGAATTAAGTATTTTTATTCCCTACTCCCTGTGGATTCGATACCCGCTCACTCGGGATTATTACTTCGACAAACCCGTGCACTTGCGGGATATACGCAAGGGGACCTTGTTAAGTTTTTGGCGCCGTTTCCGGGGAGCTAGGCGTTTAGAGATACTTTGCACTTTGTTTTCTTAGCTATTTCACCACACATTCTATTTCATATCTTCTTATTCTATCATTGCTCTAATTTGTCCTTATTTATTTTTTGTTGCAGAAAATGATTAACATGTTTGAGTCATTTGACACTATCTTGAGAATGGTTTAACACGTAGAGCAGAAAGTTCAAATAGTTGCATGGCATGGCATATCGTGTTATTCTCACCATGAACAATGTACAACTCAACGAGCCATTAGATGAATCGGTCGAAGAGTACATCACCGAGATTCAAGGGCAAAGGCGTGAATTAGATAATGTGATAAAAGCGGTTTGAGGAATCCACTTCAGTGTCAATGAGTGACCAGTTAGAAGAAAGTGTACAAAGAATCCTTGCTCGGTTTGATTCTTCCTATCAAGACCAAAAGGCAAGAACTCTTTTCGCTTGGAGTTACTATTTCAAAAAAATGGAACTATATGGAATGGACACATTGGTATCCATTGCAGATTGTAAAGAAATAGATTTCCAGGTGGAAGAAGAAGAGAGTAACTGTGAACATGAGGCAAATGATTTCGAGGAGATTGATAAATTGAAAGAGGGTAGCTTGCGCCCATCAATTGTCGAACCACCAGAACTTGAGCTTAAAACTCTTCCAGCACATTTGGAATATGCATTCCTAATAGAGGACTCTAAACTCCCCATAATCATAGCTTCGAACTTATCTACGGAGCAGAGGGATAAGCTTGTTAGCATGTTGAGAAAGCACAAATCAGCTATCGCATGGAAGATCTCCGACATAAGTGTATGAACCCATCATTCTACACTCATAAGATCCTAATGGAGGATGATTATAAATCTGTGATCTAACCTCAGCGAAGATTGAACCCGAATATGAAGGAGGTTGTTAAAGCGGAGGTAATAAAAACTTTTTGGATGCAGGGATCATCTACCCCATATCCGATAGCAAGTGGGTGAGTCCGACCCAAGTTGTCCCAAAAAAGGATGAATGACGATGAGTGAGGAATGAAAAAGAATGAGTTAATCCCCATGAGGACAGTTACTGGTTGGCGAGTCTGCATTGATTATAGAAGATAAAATGACGTTACTCGGAAAGATCACTTTCCTTTGCCATTCATTGACCAAATGTTGGAGCGACTAGCGGGACATCATTTCTACTGTTTTCTTGATGGTATGTCGGGATACTTTTAAATTCCAATAGCCCCAGAAGATCAGGAGAAAACCACATTTACTTGCCCCTATGGTACCTTTGCTTATAGAAGAATGCCTTTCGGGTTGTGTAACGCCCCTGCAACATTTCAGCGCTGCATGACGGCCATTTTTGACGACTTTCTCGAAGATATTATGGAAGTATTCATGGATGATTTTTTAGTGTTCGGGGACTCTTTCGATGCTTGCTTAAACAATTTAGAAAGAGTATTAGTGAGATGTGAAGAGACGAATCTCGTTCTTAACTGGGAGAAGTGTCACTTTATGGTGCAAGAAGGCATTATCCTTGGACATAAGATTTCCTAGGCAGGTATGGAGGTTGATAAGGCGAAGATTGAGATAATTGACAAGCTTCCTCCACCAACGAATGTAAAAGGGATCCATGAGTTTCTTGGGTCATGCGGGTTTTCTACGGAAGGTTTATTAAGGACTTTTCAAAAAAATCTCCCAAACCGTTGACTAAACTTACGGAGAAGGATATCCCTTTTGACTTCGAAACGATCGCTTTGAATGCATTCAATGTGTTGAAAGAGAAGTTAGTGCAAGTACCAACTCGACAACACCGAAGTGGGATGAGGTGTCAAGTGATGTGTGATGCTAGTGATTATGCAGTGGGGAGCAGTTTTGGGTTAGAGAAGAAATAAGCAATTTCAACCGATCTATTATGCTAGCAAGACTCTCACAAGTGCACAAGAGAATTACACCACTCTTGAAAAAGGAATTATTAGCGATGGTTTATGCTTTTGATAAATTCGGACAATATCTAATCCTATCTAATGTCACGTGTTCACGGATCATTACGCACTCCGTTATCTCATGAACAAGGCGGATCGCGAAGCCGAGATTGATTCGGTGGATATTGTCGTTGCAAGAATTCGATATGGAAATCAAAGATAAAAGGGGACGAGAAAAATGTAGTTGCTTAGATCATGCATCGAGATTAGAAGATTGTGAGGGGCAAGAACCGCAAACAAGGAAATTAATGATTTCTTCCACGAAGAACATCGTATGCGATGCAGAATCGAGAATCAAAAGATACCACATGGTTTGCGGATTTTGCGAATTATCTATCAGGAAGGGTATTGAAGCGGGGGTTTAAGCTTTCAACGAAGAAGAAATTTTTTTCGAGTGACCTTAAGAATATTTTTCAGGAAGATCCGTACTGCTCCGTATTTAGTGCGGATCGGTGGTGCGAAGGTGTGTTTCTAGGGAGGAAGGGTGGAACATCATTGCGCATTGTCACTCGAGCCCGAGTGGGGGAGCACTATGCGTCAAGTCGAAGTACAGAGAAGGTTCTAGCTGCTGGGTTCTATTGGCCGACCTTATTCCAAGATGTTCATCAGTTCGTTTTACGATGTGATAGTTGTCAAAGGGCTGGAAACTTATCACGAAGGGATGAGATGCCCCAAAACCCTATGCAATTTTGCGAGGTGTTTGATGTATGGGGAATTGATTTTATGGGACCATTTCCAAAGTCCAATGGCAATCAATACATTTTGGTAGCAGTTGACTATGTTTCCAAATTTCTGGAAGCCCAGGCTCTTCCAACTAATGATGCAAGAACTGTGCTAAAATTTCTTAGGAAGTTATTTGCTCGATTCGGAACTCCAAGAATTATCATTAGTGATCGGGGAACCCATTTTTGTAACACACAATTGGCGAAAGTATTAAAGCGTTATGAGGTTCATCATCGTCTTGCGACTCCTTACCCAAAACAGTGGAACAAGGTAAATGAGATTGGTCTGAAAGGTTAGACGACACGCTTTGGGCCCATAGAATAGCATATAAAACACCAATAGGGACCACTCCCTATAATTTAGTATATGGAAATTCTTGCCATTTACCGGTGGAATTAGAGCACAAAGCGTATTAGGCAATTAAAGTGATGAATTTCGACTTGCGCAAATCTGGAGAGCAACGAATATTACATCTCAACGAACTAGATTAATGGAGGATGAAGGCATATGAGAATGCAAGGATATATAAGGAAAGAATTCGGAAGTGGCATGACAAGCATATTAAAATTTCGAAGGACTTCAATGCCAGCGATCAGGTGCTACTATTCAACTCCCGTCTACGTTTATTTCCTGGAAAACTTAAATCAAGGTGTTCTGGTCCGTATACCATAACCGAAGTTTCACCTCATGGAGCCATTGAGATTAGTCATCAAGAGAAGGGCACATTCAAGGTGAATGGACATAGGCTGAAACCATACTATGGCGGAGAAATTTGCAGTGACAATAAAGAAGTATTTTTCCTCCATGAACCTTCGTGAGGTAAAGCAAGGTACGTCAAGCTTAGTGATGTTAAACAAGCGTTTCTTGGGAGGTAACCCAAGCAATTACTGTTTTCTTATCTTTTAGTTTAGTTTGTTTGCATGAATAAATTGTTAAGTGTTGGTGTCTTAATTTTTCGATGCATGTGCTGCGATTTTGTTGTGGGTTTCTAAAATTCATCGTGTGCTTTATGAGGAATTGGCAAAAGTTTGGTTGTTTGGGTTATATTTCGTGTTTTAATGCGGGAGCTCACGAGTGTGTAAGCATGTTCAGAAATTTTCTGCAGAGCCTGCAGATTTTTCTAAGTCATCCAGAGAAAACACACGGGCGTGTAGAATTTTCATGCCTTGGTGGGTGTATCTTGTGAGCCCATCAAGAGATGGCATGGGGGCGTGTGGTTGCCCCTACGAGCGACCATACAGCAGTCACTGCGCTGTGGTAATTTCCGCAGGCGTGTGAATTCCTGCAAAGTTGGGCGGATCATCCGAGGAGCATCTGCAGGGGCGTGGACTCGCCCCACGTGAGGCAGGCTAGTGAACCACACGCAGGGCGTGGGTGATTTCCGCATGCCCGGTGCGAGATTTGCGGAGAGTCATCTCCATCCCGAGGAGATACGAGGGGTGTGTGACCGTCCACAGTGAGTTAGGCATGTGAGATGGCCGCGGCCGTGTGGAAATTCCGCACGGGGCGTGTATCTCTTCTCGAATATCGGTGAGGCCACGAGGGGCATCCGAGTCATCACTTGTGAATCATCCGTTTGAGGGCACACGGGCGTGGATGATTCCTGCGCCGTGTGGATCTGCGAGGGAGTTAAAGACGTCAGCTCTCGATACAATAGTCACACCTTTCTCCTCAAATAACCCTAAAGCCGCCCAAAGAGCATTTTCGACATTCTCATCACCTCCTAGTATGCGTCTAGAGTCGATTGATTGAGCATTGGCTGGATTGTAGGGGTGTTTATGTTCAACTCATCGGTGAGGCTTTGATTTCCTCTTCTTGATTTCATTTTGAATCTAATTGACTACTCAAGATTGAAAATGGATAATACACACCCGTTTTTCATGTTAAAATGGTTATGATTGGTTTTAAGATGATGCGGAAGTTGAGATAGAGGTGTGGTACATGGAGATTGGTTACAAAGTGAGTCAGATTTTCCATGCCCGTGGAAATTGTCCGCACTTGGTGTGGAATTTCCACTGGCGCATAGTGTGTTGTCTTCTATGCAGTCTGAATGGAGCCGATTGATATTCTTTTTCCTAATACATGCGAGTATGGCACCAAATCAAAGAAAAGCGGTTGCTAAGCGTCCTCGAAAAGCCTACCCTGAGTAGGAAGTCATGGAATTCACACTCCACTGCACATCGAGCTCGGTTTGGCGGTTGAGAAGCTTAAGTTTGGTCGAGCCACGAATCCACGATGTTGGGTTATGGAAGGTACAACTAGCGGATGATATGGGCGGCGAGGTGATAAGTGTGTTATTGATTAGGTGGTGGCACAGGTATATTGAATATTGATGACCTTGCTATCCGCACACTCACTTTGGAGGTACTTGCTTCGTTTTGAGTTGAGCCCGCTCTTATGCTCATTTGATAGTGTCGCGTATTCGATTCGGAGCTTTTTGGGCAACATTGATAGTATGAGGTGTCCACTGATTTTTCCACTAGACTTGGTCTATGATGAAGAGTATCTGGCGCGGGAGTATGAGAATCTTCAATTGACATGTCGGGGTTTATCTCCCATTAGGCGTATACATTATTATATGGAAAAGGCGATGTGAACCCGAGGGTGTCTGAAAGGCCTCATGTTTATCTCGACCTGCTTTGCAGATGTCTTCACGCCATCATAAGCGAGTCGGTGAATGGTGGCGGTGATAGCTACGAGGTCGTCAGGGCAGGCAAGAACACTGTACTTGTACTCCATGGTTGGAGCGAACCAGGTCCATCTGAGCCATATTTTGGCGGAGTGTCACGAGCATCAAGGACAATATCGGATTGGGTGTCATCTTCTCGGGTCCATATGTTACCATACTCATTGTGGGGATGGAGTGCGAGGACAAAATCGTGGGCAGGAAAGGCGATCATACACGGCACCACTTGGGTTAGAGACAGTGAGGCTCATGGGGTTAGTCGAAAATATTCAAAATCGTGTTTTATGTCTGAACATACCATTAGAGGATGAGTCGGGGCGTCTCAGGGTCCGCTCCCAGAGGCCCCACCCGGCTTACCCGATGGAGACGAGACACATCCGTGGCGGAGGGAACCATCCCTGTCATCTGATTCCTACCATCTCGAGCCCATGATCATTTGAGAGGCTCCCGAGGCGCCGTGGGAGTGACAGGGACCGGGAGGGTGGCGGTGGTCCGAGCTAGAGGTTGCTCGAGATTGAGGGCTACGCGGGCTACTCGATGCACAGGTTCATGTGCGTTTTTGGCGTGTTACGGCCAGATTTTTAGAGCTAGGCGTCACCTCATCATGACACCTTGACGAGGACTCACACCAGGCCATAAGTTCACTCGCTCCCTCCATCTCGACCCACCATTGGACCCCACCAACAGCCACGTAACTG